>NW_027507785.1:590000-777500 GCF_037356315.1 Lithobates pipiens | reverse complement strand
TGGCAGCATTTATTGGGCACAGTGGAGCTTGATGGGCACAGTGGCTGCGTTTGATGGGCACAGTGGCTGCATTTGATGGGTGTTTGATGGGCACAGTGGCTGCATTTGATGGGTGTTTGATGGGGACAGTGGCTGCATTTGATGGGCACAGTGAGGCTGCAATTGATGTGTTTTGTTTTCAGAATTTTTCAGATTGTTTGTGCCCCCCACAAATTTTGAGCACCAGCCACCACTGCTCTCTACCTGTCTCCTGGAGTCTCTCCCCTCACAACTACGACATCCCCTTTCCTGTTCTATCCCACTCTTTGTAACTCACATCTTCAATCTCTCCACCTTTCTTACCTCGCTCAAACATGTACTGGTAACCCCCATACATGAGAAAACCCTCACTGGAACCCACCTGTTTGAATAACTTGTGACCCCCCTCTCTGCTCCTGGGGTCTCCAAGCTGCTCGAATGTCTTGTCCACAACCATATAAGTTGCTGCCTCAATGACAACAACCTTCTCGACACCCTACAGTCTGGCTTCCACCCACAACATTCCACTGAAACTGCTCTACTAAAACCCACTAAATACCTACTAACTGCTAAAAAAACGGATGTTCCTCCATACTCATACTCTCATGCCGTGTACACACGAATGGAAATTCGCCCATCAAAAGACAGATGAGAGCTTTTGGTTGGAAAATGTCTATGCTCCATCGGACTTTTGCTGGCCAAATTTTTGCCAGCAAAAGATTAAGAGCAGGTTCTCAATTTTTTTGATCAGAAATTCCGATCGTCTATACCAATTCCGATGTGCAAAATTGCTACGCATGCTCTCAAACAATTTGACGCATGCTCGGAAGAACTGAACTTAATTTTCTCGGCTAGTCGCAGTGTTGTACGTCACCGCGTTCTTGATGGTCGAAAGTTCAGCAAACTTTTGTGTGACCGTGTGTATACAAGCCAAGTTTGAGTGGGATTCTGTCGGAAAAAACATCCAAGATTTTTTCAGACGGAAAATCCACTCGTGTGTACGTGGCATTAGACCTTTCTACTGCCTTTGACACAGTCAACCACCCACTTAATAAACTCTACTCGCTTAGCTATCCTACCTATCTCAGCGTACCTTCATAGTCACCTACAACTCTATGTCCTCCACTCCTCTTTCTATTGGGGTACCACAAGGTTCTGTCAGTGGGCCCCTCCTATTCTACATCTAATCCTCTTCCCTGGGCCAGTTTATGGGCCTCCTATTCTACATCTAATCCTCTTCCCTGAAGTCTCCTACAGCTTCCAATTCCACCTCTACACCAACGAAACCCACATCTATTCCTATACTCCCCAGCCCACCACCTTGATCTCCTCACATTTCACAAATTTACTGAGCGACATATCAGTAGGGATGTCATGCTAAAACTGATGTTGTAATATTTCCTCCTTCCCGATCCTCCCCTCATGACTTTTCCATTAGGATCAACAGCACAACCATTGGTCCCTCCGCACATGCCAGGGTGCTGGGTGTAATCCTAGACTCTGGCTTCTCTTTTGGGCCCCATATCCAATCACTGGCTAAATATTGCCACCTTAAAGTGGATATAAACCTGATTCATGAAATTTGAGCTGGGCTCATATATCTGCAGGGTGTTTTATTATTTCTCTTCAAAGCACTAAGTCCCATGACTTTCTCCTGCTCTGTTCTTCTGTTATCAGGATGAAAACTTCTGACAAGTTATCCGTCAACTGAGATAAAACCAGTCTGAAATTAGCGTCAGGGAGGTTGCTATAAATAGATTAGCAGAGAGCTTGCTGTGTCACAGCGCAGCTCTGCAAGTCTCTGCCTATGTGGAGCGGGGGTGCACCTTTCTTGGCTGTATGCCCAGACTTCACACTCAGTGCAGAACAGAGAGAGAAAATCTCTAACACGATCTGAACTTTCTAAAGACTATATAAAGCTGAAGACAGCAGATATACAAGTAAAACCTATGTAGGGAGATTTGTTTCTTCTTTGTGTATCATCTGAGGCTATTCCCTTCACTGGGTACATGTGAGGGTTTACATCCACTTTAACCTCCGTGACATTTCCAGAATTTGCCCCTTCCTAAATAACGACACCACAAAACAATATATTTACTCTTTGGTTATATCCCACCTTGTCTACCGCAACTGTCTCCTCACTGGCCGACCTTTACACCTATCCCCCTTCAGTCTATTATGAATGCTGCTACCAAACTAATACACCTCACTAACCAATGAGTGACTGCCGTCCCTCTCTGCCAATCCCTTCACTGGCTTCCCCTTCCCCATACAAGGCCACCCACAACATCGCCCCCAGCTACTTTACCAACCTCATCTGGAGATATCGCTCAAATCACCCCTCTTAGGACATCTTGCTCTCTAGCTCCCTTGTTACCTCCTCCCATGTTCAACTTCAGGACTTCTCCAGAACCTCTCCCATCCACTGGAAGTCCTTACCCCAGTATGTCCAGTTATCTCCTACCATGTCTGCCTTTAGGTAATCCTTAAAAACTAATTTATTCAGGTAAGTCTACCCCACCTCCAGCCGTACTTGTGCTAGATCATCCCCCACACCTTTTGTACCACCTCCCCTCCTGAGATTGGAAGTTCCATGAGCAGGGCCTCAATATTCCTTGTGTATTGAACTGTATTGTAATTGTATTGTATCCCTTTATATTGTAAAGTGCTGCACTAACTTATAATGCTATATAAATGCTGTATACAAATAATCTAATATCTCTATTGATATGATTTGGTAAAGAGAGGTCGTAGGTATGAGTGAAAGTATCGGCACAACAACAAAATGTATTAGTAAATAGTAAAATGACTAAATTAACAAAACAGAAATATATTTAGTTACAGGGAAATTATTACAGAAAGAAATGATAGTATTATAGTAGTAACCACTTGACCTTCCAGAAGATTTACTCCCCCATCATGACCAGGCCATTTTTTTTGCAATACGGCACTGCGTTACTGTAACTGACAATTGTGCGGTCGTGCGACGCTGTACCTAAATAAAATTGATGTCCTTTTTTTTCCCCACAAATAGAGATTTCTTTTGGTGGCATTTGATCAATTGATTTTTTGCGCTATAACAAAAAAAGACCAACAATTAAAAAAAATTTAAAATACTATAAAACAACCAATAAAGAAATGTAAAAAATCACATTTCTTCATAAATGTAGGCCAATATGTATTCTGCTACATATTTTTGGTAAACAAAATGTCCCAATAAGTGTACATTGATTGGTTTACACAAAAGTTATAGCGTCTACAAACTATGGGATATACACTGGAATTTTTCTTTTTTTTTTTTTACTAGTAATGGTGGTAATCAGTGACTTATAGTGGGACTGCAATGTTGCGGCGGACAAATATGACACTAACTGACACTTTTGACGCTGTTTTTGGGAACCAGTGACACTAATACAGTGATCAGTGCTAAATAATACGCACTGTCACCGTACTAATGAAGGTGGCTGGGAAGGGGTTAACATCAGGGGCGACTAAGGGGTTAATTGTGTGCCTAAACGATGTTCGTGTACTGTGAGGGAGGTGCTTTTACTAAAGGAAGGCATGGATATGTGTCCCAGCATTGCAGGAACACAGGATTCAGGACTTCCCTATTGACAGAACGGTGCTCTGCCCTTTTTACATAGACGGACCACCGTTCTGGCTCTCTGCCTAATGATTGGTGGGTGCTGGCATACACTGAGTCTGCGGTAACCACAGATCAGCTCCCTCTGTATTTAATCACAGTGGAAGGGGGTCACCAGCGGGGTGCATGCACGCCCCAGACCCGGAAGTGCAGGATCATGTACTAGATACGTGTTCCTACTCAGCAGAGCCGCCTTGCCACTGTATATATATATATATATATATATATATATATATATATATATATATATATATATATATATATATATATATATATATATGTTATACAGTCAGGAAGAGGTTAACCATACAAAACACTGGACAATGCCTAAGACAAATACATATATGTAAGTGGCAGGGATATATTCTATAATTACCAATTAGCAATAAAATCGAGGTTAAAAGAAATTACTGTGTGATATAAAGTATTGCAACGATTGCCATTTTATTTTCTATGGTCTCTGATAAATATATATATTATATTGTATTATATATATATATATATATATATATATATATATATATATATATACATATATATATATATATATATATTTCTGTCTCCCTCTGAAACAGCAAACTTTGAAGAAGGATTAAAAAATGAGTTTTGATTGAAGACTTGTGAAAACGCTTTCACAGCGTGCAGCGTGTCCATCAAATATTTTTGGTTCTTGACTGTGAGATAACAAGCTGATATATTTTTCCACAATAACATATGACTCGTCTCTTTCTTTAATACAGGGACAAGAACAAATGCCTGTATAATGTTCAGTGAGTCTACACAATATGTATGGATGTCGTCACACTATAGATGTTATTTCAGAAACAAAACTTGAATAACCTCTTCCACTTAGATTCCAGCTCCAGGCCCAGATAATTTGCTATCATAATCTCCAGCCACTGTGCAATGTGTTTGGCTGTTGTCTCTGAAACATGGCTTATTTTAGCTCATTTTTGTTCTGGTTCTCATCTCTGGAATTTTTGGTTTGTTCTTTGAAGGTGATTTGGTGCACTCTGGGTTTACATGTGTTAAACTTTGCACAAAACACAGAGTATGGCAGTTTGTATGAAATGTATTGCATTTGCTTTATTTATTTTTGTTCAATGTATACACAGAGATGCGCATGACGTAAAAATGTATTTTGTTTTGTATTTGACCGTTAAGTTAATCATTTTGTTTCACTATATTTGTTATTTTAGAATAGCTAGTTTTTGGAATTTATTTCATATATCCAGATTTGTTTTGCATGTTTGTCATTTTCAAATCAATTAGGAATTTTAATTTAAAATTTTAATTTTAAAATGCTAATTTTTAAATTTGAATTGCAGAAGATGGCTTTAAATGTTTCAGTTTTATGCTATTCTATTTTTTCTGTTCTCTTCTATTCTACTCTATTCTTTTATTTTCTATTCTTGCTCTGTTTTATCTATTTTATCTACTCTTTTCTATTCCTTTTATATTATATTATTTTATTTTCTATTCTATTCTGTTTTATCTATTCTACTCTTTTCTTTTCTTTTCTATTCTGTTTTATCTATTCCATTCTTCTCTCTTCTTTTCTATTCCTTTCTATTCTACTATATTCTTTTTGGTTTTATTCTATTCTAATCTGCCCTGCTGAAGCAAATATAGATCATGTTTATTGTGTTTTATTCTATTTTTTTTTTTGCCTTCCTTTGGATTAACTATGGGTATTGGAGGGTGTATATGGAGGTTTTCTATTCAAGTATGTTAATTTTCTTCTTTTTTTTTTTTTTTTCTCAGTTGATTGAATTGGATGGACTTTTGTGTCTTTTATTCAACCAGATTAACTATATAACTATATGAAGCAGCCTAAGTAGAGATGATCATCATATTTCACATGTATACCTTACTTTATTGATTGCAATATGTTTCCAGTTTACATTTTAACTCATTGTTGAATTCCAATTCATTTTTAAGTCAAATTCAAATTCATTTTCAAATTCAGATAATCCTTTTTTTCATTATAATTTTTTTTCCAATTTGTGAATTTAATTACTATTGTGATTCGCAAATTCATAAAGTTCTGAATCTCCGAAATAATGAAAAGTTTGCCTGAATTTTGATTCATACCAAAACATATTACGCATGTCTAATATACTTTGGAATAGATTATAGTTATATTGTCGCTACTTTTTCCAGAGCTCAATTATAGTCTATCACTGCTACACACAAAAAAAAAGCATTGTCTGTTTAAAAAAATACCTAACAAAAATCACTCTTTTTGGTCTATAAAACCCCGTACAGCCTTAAGGCGTCCCCCAAGCATGCATTGAAGAGTTATTTTTATTTCCAAAGTCACCTGAAAAATGCCCTCTCCCCACTGATTGATCATTTATAAAAATTGTTTTTGCATTGGAACAGACCACTGCCCAGCCCCCCCCCCCCCCTTACACATTGTCAGACAATACCTTACCTATCAGCTTATAAAATGGCCATTACTCATTTCTAAGATTTGGCTCCCATAGATTTCAGTGGGGTTGGGATTTAGGATCCAAACCTTGATAATGTTCTCTGAACCTACGCTGAACCAAACCCCGGTACGGTTCAGCTCATACCTGACTGATGGGCCTGGGGGAGAAGCAGCAGCAATATGGCTGCTAAATGTTTTACTGTCTGCTGCATCCCGAGTTTTGACTGAACACCCATTTAGTTTGAGCAAACCTCCAAACAAGTAAAATTTTCTCTAAAGGTAATCCCCGAGCAAACCAGGAGCCCTTTTCATAATTTTATGCATTTGCCTGAGTTTGTTTTCTTTTTTTTTCTCTTAGGCTGCATTCAACATAACGTCTTTGAGTGTTTTTCCGGTGGGGTTTTTTTTGTGTGCTTTTTATGCATTAGTTTTGGGCATTTTTGTGCGCGACTTGTACAGTTTTATGTGCGATTTTGATCTGTGGCATTTTGTTGGAGTTAATCGGGCCGTGGACCAGTCTCTCTTCAGAAGGTACACTCCTATGGGTATCTGCGCTTGGCCTGACTACCTGTACCGGGTGTCAGATTCTTCTGGTGTGTCGATTGTTTGCCTGGTGGTGGTGGAAGACGCTATTTATCTCACCCAGTTCACAAGCATTCTCATCACTCACGTTGATAGAAAATTTCGGTGGTGGTCCATAGACATTGAAACTTTAATTTAATTTCAATTTAATTTTCTTTGCAATTCGTTTATATGGATATCTATTATTCGTGCTTCAACACGCATGCTTATGAATTCACTTATGATTTTTAGCACTATCATTGTTTATGTATGCATATATGGTAATTCAGAGCGCGGTACGACATTTATTTCATTTTCTTTAACAAATTTAATGTTTTGGCTTGCAATATAATCAGAGGAGCGGGGATCACTTGCCTTGGTCTGATCACGGTTTCACATGCTGGGAATTTTTTTTATTGAATTGTAGACATGTGCAATTCGTTTTGTGCCCAATAGATTTTTCGTCAAAATTCGCCATATTCGTTAATTCGGAAACATCAGAATTAACGAAAAGACCGCTTAACAATTTGTTTTTCAAAAACGAATTTTCTAAAAGAATGAAAATTCAAAATTCAAAAATTTGAACATCAGAGCAAAAATCCAAAAATGCTAAAATTCCTAAATCAGAAAGAACGAAAATTCGAAAGACCAAAAATAAGAATGAAAATCCAAAAGAGCAAAAAAACAGCATTTGGATAATTTCTATTATAATTAAAATATTAAGTTTATTAACCATTATTATAGGGTTTTTAAATTATTATTTATTAATAACAATAATAACAATAAAACCTATAATAATAGTTATAAACTATAAATTATAGGTATTGGAATTTCCTTTCAAATTTGGCTTTTAGTGAATTTAGCAAAAACAAATTTATCAGAAGTTATGAATTACCTGAAATAACGAATGCCACATCTAATTGAATGGAAAGTAATAAATTAATAATAAATAATAATAATCATAAAAACTATAATAATAGTTATAAACTAATTTAGCTGTTAGTGAACATAATGAATACAAATTTATCCAAAGTTACGAGCTGTCCAGGATTCATAATTTTGGATAATTTGTAACTTCAGATAAATTCGTATTCATTACGTTCACTAACAGACAAATTTGAAAGGAGATTCCAATACCTATAATTTAATATTTTATAACTATTAGTATAGTTTTTATTATTATTATTTATTATAAATAAAAAATATATAATAATGGCTAATAAGCTTAATATGTTAATTATAATATAAATTATTTTCTATTCTGTTTTATCTATTCCATTCTGCTATTTTCTATTCTATTCCTTTCTATTCTACTCTACTCTTTTCGGTTTTATTCTATTCTAATCTGCCCTGCTGGAGCAAATTAGATCATGTTTATTGTGTTTTATTCTATTTTTTTTTGCCTTCCTTTGGATCAACTATGGGTATTGGATGGTGTATATGGAGGTTTTCTATTCAAGTATGTTGGTTTTCTTTTTTTTTTCTCAGATGATTGAATTGGATGGACTTTTGTGTCTTTTATTCAACCAGATTAACTATATAACTATATGAAGCAGCCTAAGTAGGAATCATCATCATATTTCACATTTATACCTTACTGTATTGATTGAAATATGTTTCCAGTTTACATTTTAACTCATTTTTGAATTCCAATCCATTTTTAAGTTTTATACCTTTAATTTAATATTTTATAACTATTATTATAGTTTTTACTATTATTTATTATAAATAAAAAATATATAATAATGGCTAATAAGCTTAATATTTTAATTATAATATAAATTATTTGAATGTTTTTTGTTTCAGATTTTCACATTTTTGGATTTTCATTCTTTCAAATTTTCATTCTTATTTACATTGTATTTTTACTAAAGTTTTACAAAATTTGCTAAAGAAGTCATATACAGGGACACCACATTTGCAAGTAAAGTCCTACTTATCAGACAATACCTATGGTGAATTATAAATCTGTAGTAACTAAAACATAGAACATTTATAAAGAAAACAAAAAGAAACATAAACATTACAGAAATACACCAGGGGTCTGGATGAATTCATTCTTATTTTTAGACATGGTTCGTTTTGTTCCGAATCAATATTCAGACAAATATTCGGAGATTCGGATATATCCGAATTACAATATAAACAAATTTTACCGAATGCTCCGAATAACATAACAAAATTTGTCCAAATTTTGGAAATTCTAACTGAAATTCAAATAGAATTTTAGATTGAACTCCAATTGAGTTTTAGCTACACATACTGCTGAAATCAAAGACTGTGTGTGTTATTAGAGTACCATTTGGAAATATTTGCTTTTTTTGTTAAGCCAAAGATGATTTAAAGAGTCATTGCAATTATTTGATGAAGATTTTTTTTGTTTGTTCATTTTGCTGCATTCAAAACAATATAACATTTTCGTTTCGAAAATTTATCAAATTTAACTTTTGAAAACGAAAAAAATCGGGGAATTCGAAGAAAATTAAAAATATACAAATTGAATTAAAAAATATGAATTGAACTAAACAAAATATCTAGATTAACAAATTAAAACAAACAAAAACAATTTTTTTCATCATGCACATGTCTAAAAGTATTTTCAGATTTTAGTTCTTTCGAATTTCAAATTTTCGTTCTAATTATTATCAATTATCAAAATAAGGAATACCACATCTAAATGAATGGAACGTAACAAATTCAAGTTTATCCCAAGTTATGAATTATCAAAATTATGAATACCGCTTTGCTGTATCTATATGTTTTTTTTTTTCTCCTTTTTTCTTTATAATTTTTTTATTTTCACATTATTATTGGGTGCTCTATAGTTCTGACTAGGGATGAGCTTCGTGTTCGAGTTGAACATATGTTCGAGTCGAACATCGGCTGTTCGCCCGTTCGGCAAATTCCGAACGTTATGGGCCATTCGCGTCAAATTCGTGTGGCGCTCATGGCCCACAATGCACTGCGATGGCACAGTGCATTGCTGGATCATGATTGGCCAAGCATGCACTGTGACCCCGCATGCTTGGCCAATCACAGCGCCGGTAGCGAGGAGAGCCATGATTGGCCACAGGCAGGATGCCTGTGGCCAATCATAGCTCAGGTTGTGTAGTACACGCCCCACACTATATAAGGCCGCCAGCGCGGCGGCCTTGTGTAGTGTGTTGGCGTCTGTAGCAGTTAGTGGGTGTTCTGTGTACCTTAAACACAGTATACACCGATCGCTATCGGCCGATTTTTCGTTCTTGCTCTTCTGTAGTGGTTGTTGTCTGCGTACCCTGACCGCAGTATACACCGCTATATTCACCTATATAGCTAGCGATATATCTATCTTTTATAATAGAGCTTGCAGTCAGTGTTAGGAGCTTGTGCGTGCTGTCTACATGCTCTGAACCCAGTATACACCGCTATATCCACCTATATAGCAAACTATCTTGCTCGTTTTAAATAGAGCTTGCAGTCAGAGGTAGGAGCTTGTGCGTGCTGTCTGCGTGCTCTGAACCCAGTATACACCGCTATATCCACCTATATAGCAAACTATCTTGCTCGTTTTAAATAGAGCTTGCAGTCAGCGGTAGGAGCTTGTGCGTGCTGTCTACGTGCTCTGAACCCAGTATACATCGCTACATCCACCTACATAGCTCTTCTCTATTTGAGCCATCTGCCATCTGCAGGAGTTAGTTGTGTGTGCCTCCAGCACAATATACAGTACCCAATTGCTGGTTTTCCCAACTCCCTTCAGGCCATTACCATGTCTGGAAGGCCAGCAAGGAGAGGCAGACAGGCGCGAGCCGATAAAAGAGGGCAAGCAGGCTCTGTGTCTAGGGACAACAGTGCTGGTCCTGGACGCGGTGCATCATCATCATCAGCACGTGGCCATGGGACACGCTTGTCCTTCTTTTCAGCAGCTGGACATGTTGAGCCGCAACATGCCAACAACTTGGTAGAGTGGATGACCAAGCCCTCTTCATCCTCCTCATCCTCTCTCACCCAGTCTCAGGGTACTAGCAAAGCAGCTGCCAACGCATCGTCTTCCCTCCTCTCAATGTCATCATCAGTGACTCCTTCTCTAGACCCACCACGTCCTCCTGAGGAGTCTCCTGAACTTTTTGAGCACAGTGTTGGGTACATGCTCCAGGAGGATGCCCAGTGTTTTGTAGGCTCTGATGATGATACTCAGCTAGAGGAAGGCATTAGCGTGAATCCAGAGAGAGGGGATGCTCAAGAAAGACAGCAATCTGGCAGTCATGTTCCACAAGTTGCAGCATACTGCAAGGTTTGCTCCAGCGATGAAGAGGGAGGTGATGATGAGGGCACTGACTCCACGTGGGTGCCTGGTAGGAGAGAGGAGGAGGAGGAGGAGGAGGCACATGTCCAACGAGTCAGGATGCCCTCCGGGGGCCAGTTTAGGGGCAGCACACCGACTGAATCACACCGCAGAGCTCCGCTTGTGCAGGGCGCTGCCTCTGCACGTTATTCTAAAAGTTCTTTGTTGTGGGCCTTTTTTGAGACGAGTGCATCAGATCGCACCGCTGCTATTTGCAACATATGTCTCAAGCGTATCTCGCGTGGCCAAAACATCAGCCGCTTGGGCACCACATGCTTGACCAGACATATGTTGACCTGCCATGCAGCTCGTTGCCAAGCGTACCTCAAAGACCCACACCAAAGAACAAAGCGGACCTCTCCTTGCTCCTCATCAGCTGGGATCTTCAACCCCACTAGACCTTCAGTCCTCTCTGAAACCTGCTCTGAGAGGAATGAAGGTGTAGAATTAGGTGTGTCACAGCCAAGTGCTTCCAGGCATTCTGCTAGCAGTACACCCACGTCCGATTATAGCAGGCAAATGTCCCTGCCCCAGCTGCTGGACCGGCGAAAGAAGTTCACTCCCAGCCATCCACATGCCCAGCGGTTGAATGCTAGCTTGGCTAAATTGCTAACACTTCAACTGCTGCCTTTTCAGTTGGTAGACTCGGCCCCCTTCCATGAGTTTGTACAATGTGCGGTTCCTCAGTGGCAGGTCCCCAAACGCCACTTTTTCTCACGGAAGGCGATTTCGTCTCTCTACCGGCATGTGGAAGGCAATGTCCTTGCCTCGCTGGACAGGGCGGTCAGCGGTAAGGTGCATATTACCACTGACTCATGGTCCAGCAGGCATGGACAGGGATGTTACCTGTCTTTCACGGCCCATTGGGTCACTCTTCTGGCAGCTGGGAAGGATGCAGGACAAAGTGCATTAGTGTTGGAGGTTGTTCCACCACCACGTCTCCAAAATTCTACTATTGGTTATGACACACCTCTCTCCTCCACCCCCTCCTCTTCTTCTTCCTCCATGGCCTCTTCCAGTGCTCTGTCCTCAGAACCAGCGGTGCTCCGTAGGCGTTCCAGGGGCTACGCAAGTACTCAGGCAAAACAATGCCATGCCGTGCTTGCACTGGTTTGTTTGGGGGACAGGAGCCACACTGGGGCGGATGTTTTGTCAGATCTGCAGGGGCAGGCCGAGAGGTGGTTGACACCATGCCAGCTTAAGCCAGGAATGGTGGGTTGCGACAATGGAACCAACCTCCTCTCCGCCCTCCGACAGGGACAACTGACCCATGTGCCTTGTGTAGCTCACGTCCTTAACCTGGTGGTGCAGCGGTTCTTGGGCAGGTGCCCTGGCTTACAGAATGTCCTGAAGCAGGCCAGGAAAGTCTGTGTGCATTTCCGCCGATCATTTAATGCCTGTGTTCGGCTGGCTGAGCTCCAAAAGGAGTTGAACCTGCCCAAGAACCGCCTTATATGTGAAATGCCCACCAGGTGTAACTCAACATTGGCCATGCTGCAGCAGCTGCACACGCAGCAGAGGGCCATCAATGAGTACCTGTGCGACTACGGCACCAGGACAGGGTCAAGGGAGCTTGGTTTTTTCTCACCACGCCAGTGGGGCATGATCTGGGATGCATGCACTGTCCTGTCACCGTTTGAGGAGGCCACAAGGATGGTGAGCAGTGACAGTGCATGCATCAGTGACACTGTACCTCTTGTCCACCTCTTGGAGCATACGCTGCGTGGAATAATGGACAGGGCACTTGAGGCAGAACAGAGGCAGGAAGAGGAGGACTTCCTTGCCTCTCAAGGCCCCCTTTATCCAGACAGTGTTCCTGCTGTGCCACCCATCACACAGGAAGAGGATGAGGATGAGGAGGAGGAGGAGGAGAAGGAGGAGGAGGCTGATTGTGTCAGCATGGAGGTAGAGGCTGGCACTCAGCATCAGCAGCAGCAGCAGTCTTTTAGGGATGATTTACAGTCCCAAGAAACCTGTGGACTTGTACGTGGCTGGGAGGAGGTAGCTGCGGATCATGTTGTCCTTAGTAACCCAGAGGACTCTGGACCGAATGCCTCAGCTAACCTATGCTGCATGGCCTCCCTGATCCTGCAAAGCCTGCGGAAAGATCCTCGTATTCTTTGGATCAAGGAGAGGGGCCATTACTGGCTTGCCACTCTCCTTGATCCACGGTACAAGGCTAAGGTTGCCGACCTTATTTTGCCATCGCAGAGGGAGCAGAGGATGAGACATCTTCGGGAGGCCTTGCAGAAAGGTCTTTGCAACACGTTCCCAGAGACTGGGAGGTTACAAACTCCTGGTCCTGGACAACGTATTGCTGAAGCATCGGTCAGAAGGAGCGGTGGAGAAGGTGGCCGTCTGACCGATGCGTTCAGACAATTTTTTAGTCCGCAACCCCAAGGTATGATCGGTTCCAGCAACCATCGCCAGCGTCTGATTTACATGGTGCAGGAATACCTAGGGGCAAGGTCAGACTTGGACACCTTTCCCACCGAAAATCCTCTGGCTTACTGGGTCTTGAGGATGGATCACTGGCCAGAGCTTGCACAGTATGCAATTGAGCTACTGGCCTGTCCTGCATCCAGCGTTCTTTCGGAACGCTCCTTCAGTGCTGCTGGTGGCTTTGTTGCAGGGTGCGCCTGTCCACCGAATCATTTGATCGACTGACCTTCATCAAGATGAATCAGTCTTGGATCACCCACAGCTACCAAGCACCTGAAGCTGATGTAACCGATTCATTTTTAAAATTTTTTTTTTAAACTGCCTATGCTGATGCTGAGTGACTGTCCTGTTATGTTTATTGTCTATCCTCTTCCTCCTCTGCTGATATGTTGGAAGAACATTTCTGGTTCTGGGTGATGCCATCAGCCCAATTTTTCTGCCCCTGTTTAACAGGGGCGTTTAATTACAATTTTTGATGGAATGCTTTGCAGCAGGGCTAATTCCTGCACTAAAACTAGAGTATATGGGAGAGGTTGCAGTGTGGTGGCACCAGCACCAGTGCCTAAGGTCCAATTGTTCTGCCCTGTTTAACAGGGGCATTTCATTACAATTTTTGATGCAATGCTTTGCAGCAGGGCTAATTCCTGCACTAAAACTAGAGTATATGGGAGAGGTTGCAGTGTCGTGGCACCAGTGCCTAAGGCCCAAAACTAAATCAGTAACATAACGAATCTATCCAAAATGAAACAAAGCAAATATTTCCGTTCTCCACATGTCTCTCTCTCGGAGAGGATTCTGAGATATCTGGAACAGGTTTATTTGGTAGGGCAGTCCCAAATCATTTTGGTACAGTTATACCCTTGACCGTATAGATAACGCTGAAAACCTAGGTCCAAAATGATTTCATCTTTGGGTGTGGCCACCATACATGTAACATAACCCCCTTTTGGCCACACTGTTCGGAGCAATTGAGGGAAGAGTTGGGTAATATTTTTGACAGGTATCATCATCTAGAAAAAACATTTTGCTTCCACCAGAGACCATTTTAAGACATTATAACTATCCACTTGGACCAGTCCTCAGGTTCTACAACAGTATCAAAGTCCTGCTCCACCATTTAACATTGTGATAGCCTATTAGGTGAATTTATTATTTGGGTATATAATGCAAAAACGGTTCCCCTAGAGCAGCGGTGGTGAACCTTGGCACTCCAGATGTTTTGAAACTAAATTTCCCATGATGCTCATGCACTCTCCTGCATTGTAGTTAAGTATCATGGGAAATGTAGTTCCACAACATCTGGGGTGCCAAGGTTGACCACACACCACTATTCAAAAGCTGTCATAACACACACACCTGTGGTCTTCTTCAATAATCCGTGTAGGTTGTGTAAGATATGGTCCAGCGAAACAATTCTGCCTGAGCCATGTAGAAATGTATTCAGTAGGTAAGTAGCACCCACTAGCCTCATCCCCTTAATAAAATGATGTTCCCTATACAGGCCCTTGTTGAACCACTAGGTGTAGGGGGTTTGTCAAGACCCTGTTCCAGCAGAGGAGATAATCTAGCTAAAATAACTGGGTCTCCTAAATATTCAGTCTGTAAATTTTGGGCAACTGTGAAGACCTGAAATGGAGATCCAGGGGCAGTAATTGGATTACTTGCAGCATCTCCTGGATCTCTATTAGACATGTGCACTGCCGAAAAATTTGTTTGTTTTCATTTCATTCATTTTCTTGTTTTTTTTTTTTGGAAATTTGGAAATTTCAGAAACTTCAGAAATTTGGAATTAGGAAATTCTGAATTTGGAAATTCGAAAATCCGAAAATAAGAAAAAAAATCTGAAGATTCAAAAGAACGAAAATCCAAAAATTTGAAATAACTAATTAATAATAACTAACTATTAAATTATAGGTATTGGAATTTCCTATCAAATTTGGCTGTTAGTGAATGTAACGAATACAAATTTATCCAAAGTTACAAATTATCCAAAATGATGAATATCTAAACAAATGGAACAGAATTAATTAATAATAATTATTAATCATAATAATAATAATACATTATTATTATTATTAATAATAATATGTATTATTATTTGTTTCAATGCTTATATTAAGGTTTTTCAATGCATACCAATAATAATAAAGAGCATGTTACAGTTGTGCATACATTTTAAATCTCACTTACAATTAAGATAAAGATAACTTTAGCAATATCCTAGTAAACAAGGTAGAGATTTTGATCAAAGGGTCCAGTGGGTCGGACCCAAAAGGATAGTAAGTTGAACATAAGAGGGACTATATGATGAGCTTACAGAGAGACCGGGTCTGCCCCATAACACCCAAACACCCCTATTGGGCTCAAACTGTGAGTGGATGGGGACACTTATAGGTTATTTATTATTATTAATTTGTTACGTTCCATTTGTTTCGATACAACTTTCATTATTTTGGATAATTCATAACTTCTTGTTCTTACTTTCTTACTTTCTTACTTTTGGATTTTCTAATTTCCGAAATTTATCATTTTCGAAAATTAGAAAATTTGGAAAATTAAGAAATTTGTAAACTTGGATATTTCCGAATTAGCAAATTTGTCAAAATTAGTTAAAAAACTAATTTGTAACTAAAATAATTGCACATGTCTAATCTCTATTGCTTTGTGTAGAGGGAGATCAATGAGAATGAAATGGAGAGATCTCAGCCTTGAATTGTTGCCCCCCTTCCCTTCGCTTAGTTTAGTTTAGTTTTCATTCGATTTCATTATGTTTGTTAATTTTCTGGAACAATTCCAATTCGGTTTTGTTGGGCCGCGTGTGCGGCCCCTTTCCAAATTCCCCTTGGATGATTTGATCTCGCCTTTGGGTGTCATTCCAAAGAAGGAGCCCAATAAGTTTCACCTTGTCCACCCTCTTTCTTTTCCGAAAGGCGGCTCAGTCAATGATGATATTGACCCTGAGGCATGCATGGTGTATTATACTTCATTTGATGCTGCCATCTTTTGGGTAAGGCACTAAGGAGGGAGGCCCTTATGGCAAAAACTGATATTGAATTGGCCTTTCAGCTGCTACGGGTTTACCCGCGCAGTTTTCATCTTTTGGGCTGCAGGTGGTTGGTGTCATTTTATGCCTGCCTATTGGCTGCTCCATCTCTTGTGCTTTTTTTGAGACTTTTCATTATTTTATCGAATGGGTGGTGAGACGTGTCAGGGGTCAATTCAGTGATCCATTATTTGGATGACTTTCTATGTGTTGGCCCTCCATTCTCTAAGTTATGCGGTATGTTGCTGGTGACAGTCCAGCATCTGGCAGAGTGTTTTGGTATTCCCCTTGCGGTGGATAAGAACGAAGACCCCACAGAGGTTATCAAGTTCCTGGGTATAGAGATTGATTCTCGGGCAATGGAGTGTCGTCTACTAGACGACAAATTATATGTTCTGAAAGAGGTCCATCTGACCTCTGGTAAACACAAGATTCAGCTCTGAGAGCTACAGTTGCTCCTCGGAAAGCTTAATTTTGCTTGCTGTATCATGCTAATGAGTCTTTTGTCGATGGCTGTCTGCTGCCACTGCTGGGGTCTCTTCGTCTAGGCATTACATTTCAGCTGAATAGGGAACACAAAGCTGACCTGAGGGTTTGGCACACATTTTTGGGCAATTCCAATGGCCGGTCAGCAACTATGATCTTGAACTGTTCACAGATGGATCCATGGGTCCGCTCAGCAACTATGACCTTGAACTGTGCATTCCTCGGGGGTCGGTGGAGTGCAGAGCACTGGCCCACAGAATGGAGAGAGGTGGGATACCTTAAAAACTTGGTGCTGCTGGAACTTTTTCCAGTGGTAGTGGCCATGTCGCTCTGGGGTGAACTACTTAACAGCAAAATGGTTTGCCTTCACTGTGACAACTTGGGGGTGGTGCAGGTTATCAACTCTCTATTTGGGACCTCACCTCTGGTGGTATATCTGTTGCAATATTTGGTTTTGTGTTGTCTTCAACAAAATGTTTTTCTGTACGCGGTGCATTCCTGGGGTGGAGAACATGGTGGCTGATGCTCTCTCCCGCTTTCAGTTGGACAGATTCCGGGAGTTGGCACCTGGCGTGGAGCATCACTGACCTCTTTGACTGTGGCAGATTGCATTGGAATTGCCTCCGATTTGATCTGAAGCTCAACATGGTCTTTCTACAATAAGGTCTGGCAGGAATGGGGGGATCTGCTTCATAGGCAGGAGTTGACAGGGATAGTTCTGAAGTCAGCCATCTGGTGATTTATTTTGTTTGTCTCCGTCTTTCGGCTGGCGTATCGATTGCAGTCATGAACCGGAATTTAGCCGGCTTGGCCTTCTGGTTTAAATTGTGGGGCATGCCCGATTTCACCAAATACTTTTTGGTTAGACAGGCTTTTTATTGAAAGGGGCCTTAGCCGCCTGACGGCCGCCAGCCTATAACTTTTGATATACTGCAATCATTGTTTTACAGGCGACCACAATTTGTCTGATTTTTCTTTAGCGTTTTATGGTGCCCTCAGGGTGGGTTAAATTAGTTAGTCCCTCCAAAGCTGTTCATGGGGGTTTGTCCTCTGTGATGGTGTTTCGGTCCAGCTGTTCATCCGTCGATCCAAGACGGATCAGGCCAGAAAAGGGGCACACATTGCGTTGCTGCAGATTCCTGGTTCACTTATATGCCCGGTGGCCACAGTTGGGTAATACTTAAGGCTTTGCCCTGTAGTGGCCAGTTCTTTTCTTGTCCATTTGGATGGTTCGGCTTTATCCACTTTTCAGTGTGTGCCGGTTTTGCGGCGCTGTTTCACAGCTGCCGGTCTTGAGGTCAGCAGTTATTCCTCTCATTAGTTTCGCATCGGGGTGGCGTCTGAGGCGGCCCGGTGGGGATTGGACAAAGCAGCCATGAAGCGGATCAGAAGGTGGCAATCGGATAGGTTCAAATTTATGTTCGCCCGCACTTATTTAATACCCCTGGGTTCTCTGGGGCATGTTTTCTCCTGTTTGCATGTATAGTAGTTGTAGTTTGGTGTTGTGTTGCTATGTGTTCATTTTCTTTTCAGATCATGCATGCCTCGTGTGGATATTGGGACATTCTTTTGTGCATCGGGGGGGGGGGGCAGGAGGGCTGATGTGAGGCCTAATGGCAGTCAGCAGGGTTTTCCCAGATCCTAGGATAGCATTGGGTGAGTAGGAGTTCCAGGGTTGTTATGGAACAGGGTAGTTCCAGAGGTAGATAGGGTTGCGAGATGGATCAGGCCCCCTGACATTTGGGTCATACACGCTAAAGGCAACGACCTGGGGGTTCATTCCAGAAGACACGACAAGGACGTCAAGTTTGATGTGTTACGTCTGCAGCTAGCATTTCCTCACATGGTAGTTGTGTGGTCAGACATGGTGGGTCGCATGACCTGGTGTCTTGCCAGGTCAGTGGCAAAACTGAACAAGGCTCGAGTGAAGGCCAATAAGGAGGTTCATCAGGAGGAACGGGGTTTTGTAGTCAGGCATCGGGAGCTTGAGCTGAACATATGGAGGTATTTAAGCAGAGAAGGGGTTCACTTGAATGAGGTGAGCACAGATTTGTGGTCACTGGGTTTGCAAGAGGGGATACAGCGTGCGTTACATTCTTGGCGGGGCACAAAGGTGTGAGGCTTAATACCTTTTGCTGTGGCGGTTGGGTCTTTGGAGGCATTTTTAAATAAACTGCTGTAATCAGATGATTGGGACACATTAAAGGTATGAGTCCCCGATGGAATGCCAGTTATGGTGGATTAACTAGGAGTTACTATGGTGTATCTGCAGAGTGTGGTTTGTCTCTGGGTCGGTGCAGTTCGGTAGGGACCTTGGAAATAGTTTATGCAGATACAAGGAAATATTTTGAGATTTAGTGCCTCTAAAGATCAGCAACCAAAAAGGTTATATTTTTCTTTGGTTTGTATTATTGTTTACATAATTGTTCAGTTTAATAAAGGGGCCGTAAACAGCCAGTTTAATTCCAACCTTTGTGTCAGTATATATTTTTAGTAATTACAATGGGGCATTGGTATAGGGGTACAGTAACTGGGAGACAATAGAGTCAGGATACATTTGGGGCAGCACAGTGGTGTAGTGGTTAGCACTCTCACCTAGAAGTAAGAAGACGACACTACCTGCCTGGAGTTTGCATGTTCTCCCTGTGCCTGCATGGGTTTCCTGCAGGTCCTCCAGTTTCCTCCCACAATCCAAAGACATACAGGTAGGTTAATTCGCTTCTGTCAAAAATTGGCCTAGTATATGAATGGGGACCTTGGATTGTGGGCTCCTTGAGGGTAGGGACTGACATGAGTGTGCAATGTGCAGGGATAGGGACAATTGTAGACACTCACTCAGGTTGAACTGGATGGACTGGTGTCTTTATTCAACCTAACTAACTATGAAACTATCTGGGTTACCTTTTCATGTATTTTGGGATATAATTCTTGGTATGTGCATGCTATGTGCTAGAAATATGAAGGGCCTTCAAAAATAACTGGTCAGGAAATTAGATGTGTCATTTGTGTCCCTAGAACACCTGATGCTGCTCTTTTTATGTTGGGCCTCTCTATGTGGCCAGGCTGTGAAAAGGTCTGGCACATGTGGTATCTCCATACTCAGGAGGAGTAGCAGAATGCATTTTGGGGTGTAGTTGCAAGTATAGATGTGCCATGTGAGAGTAATTACCTGTTATGACAATGTAACGAAGCAATAGTAGATTACCGTTACTTTACTATGCAGACAACCCCCTGTGTTCTCCGTCTATTCCAGTGTTCCCCTAGTGCTGGGCTCTAGTAATTGTCATCATATCAGTGAGCCAAACGGGAATGATTGTGGGACTAGTAGTCTTTTGGATTAGCTATTCACATGTTGTGATATTACCCTTGGACTACACATCCCAGAGATCCTTCTGCAACATGAACAGACCACAGGAAGGGACGGCAAAAGGCCTGGCAGATCCACCCCTTTCTCTCTCTTCCCTGCTATCCAATCAGCCTGAAGCCTCGTATGGTGATGGGGAAAGGAAGTGCCACCAACCTAGTGAGGGGGACAACTTAATCGGGAGGGAAAATGGGAGAGAGACTGCTGTCCAGATGGGAAGAGAGGATCAAAGCTCAGCTAGCTTGATGGGACAAGATGTTCTCCAAAGATGACTTTGATATGGGTTGCGAAAAGAGTGCCCAACACCGAAGTTGGCTGAGTGAAGACAAGTCTTTCAGAGAAAGAGCTAGATGAATCCCTCTATATGACCTGGATTACCTTCGGGACCAGTTGGCTGAATTGAAGAAGTCAGAGGTTATTAGAGAATTCAGGAGCCCTTATGCATCACCTATTGTGGTTGTGTGAAAGAAAAATGGATTCCTCTGGATGTGTATTGACTACAGAACTTTGAATCAGAGGACTATCCAAGATCAGTACAGAACTCTTCAAATATAAGAGGCCCTGCAATGCCTATCAGGAGCTAAATGGTTCAGTGTTCTGGATCTGAAGCGTAGATACTATCAGATACCCATGCATCCAGATGTCCGAGAAAAGACAGCCTTTATCAGCCCTTTAGGATTCTTTGAATTCGACCACATGCCACAGGGGTTAACAGGGGCCCCCACCACCTTTCAGAGATTTCAGTAGAAGAAAATATAGGGAGCTCAAAAGAGGACATCTATGAGCAACCAAAAAGGGAAGGGGGACTATTGCGGTACCATAAAAGTAGAATCGTTTGGAAAAAGTATTTTTCTAAAAACACATTTATTGAGAATATTAGTTAAAGATAACATCACAAAAAAAGGAAGAAAACAATTCCAAGAGACAAACATACATCTCAAGAAGTATTACAAAAACATTACAGAGAAATATTACAGTGGAGTATAATGCCCTTTCAAAGGAGGAAAAGGTCATTGGATACAGGGTTTTTTTTACATATTTCCTCGACTAGTTTCGCGACAGAGTGTCGCTTTCTCAAGAGGCGTCACCCATAGAATCTGATAAAATATAATAATGATTTATTAAAGGAACATTTTAATATACAGAAAGCAAAAAAATGAAAATTAAATAACAATATCATTAAGCAACAAAGTTTATAAAAGCCAATGACTCACCCATATAAAAAGACAGATCCAAAAAGGGCAGGGGGGGCAATTTAGTGAGGTGCCCTGAACCAAAGAACAGGGACACCCCCCTGGGGATGGACAAGGGGGGTAGAACAGCAGTAGTGGCAGAGGCAGTTATCAGCTGGAAGCAGAATAAATTGATGTTCAATTTGTTAGAAAAATCCCCCATTTTAAAAGAAAAAAAGGAGAAAAAGAGGAAGAGGCAAAACTAGAAAATAGTGGTTGAACCAAGATACCGAAAGGGAGAAAACAAGGAGAGAGAAAAATTTGAGGATTGGCCCAGAACTGGGCACCCACCATCCAGGCAAAGACATCATAGGTGAAAGATTAAATGAATGGTGCAATTTACCAAGCAATTGATTACATACCCCACACAGTTCGAGAAATAACTCGCAGCTGGGACGGCTAGGGTTTATGTAGATGCACTAGATAGAGACTTGCCATCAAAATTCAGGGTATCCAAAGCTGACTCGGCTAGCAAAGTTTATTTAAAAGAAAAGGGTAAGTTTCACTGTCCCAGAACTGCAATAAAGTTCAAGGTGAGGATGCTACAAACAGTAGTGTTAGACTGACAATAAGGGAGAGCATAACTCAGTGGGTGATGGTATAATAAACATCTTTACCCACCGAGCATTCTAATATCGAAAGGAGCTGAATAGGGTAAGCATTTGAGGTTGAAAAAGGTTAACTACCGCAGTTGCGACCTACCTACAGTGAAAGGATGCGATCGTCTGCCCAGCTGCTGCCACTCTGTTGACAAACGCCGGACTGGCGCCATAAAAACCCCCAACCCAGAAGTCAGGGAGCGTCATCAGTGTGCTCCCTGACCGTCGCACGTCCCTTCTCAGTGCGCAGGCGCTGAAAAGACTGCGCGCACACACATCAACCTGGCAGAAGCTAAGAAAACTAAGCCGATGCCAGGGAGAGGGAGAGGCGGAGCGCACCATCCAAAAGGTGAACGCCCACCCGTCCATCCCTCTGAGTGGACGCAAGCTTGCCAGGTCTGATGGCCAAGGGTGCGCGCGCATCTCGTGGAGTTGTGCACGCACGACTTCTGCACCGGGTATTATGAAACATCGGGGCAGAAAGGGAATCACATAGATATTACCCATATAGATGGGATCATATCAGGAAACCTTTGGACATCACTTATCCGTCCCATGGGGGGAGCATGTAAGCTCCTCAAGCACCCCCTGACTGGACTGTCCAGATAATATGGGAGTCAGAGGGAATACAACATATAAAATATGAAACAAGACATTTGTAATAGATATAAACAGAGTGGGGGACCACGATGTCTGACCAATGAAAACTACTGGAAAGCCTACCTATTAACTGTCTGCAACATTGTGGGACCCCACTATAGTATGGCAAGAAAAAAATTAAAATAATGAAACACACACTCACCTACCATACAGGTAAGGGTGAAAACGAAAAAGGGGAAGTGGAGGAAAAGAAAACACCCGCTAAAACTGTTGTCCTGAAATAGACACATTTTACTAACAAGAGTATGATAACAGCAGCAAAAATATTATACGGAGCAACAGACAAGACAGCAAAAACAACATCCTTCTTGTGGAGAGTTCTCCGGGGCTGCAACGGGCAGTGTAAACAATTAGAAATTATATTTAATTATAAAAAATGTTTATATGAATGAGCCTCATTTAAGCCAGGGGGAGTGAGGGCACTGAGACGTTCGATCCATAGTGTTTCACGTCTAAGGATCTCTCGGTCCCAATTACCTCCTCTTGGATCTTGTGGGATGACTTCTAGGGCCAGAAATTTGACATTTTCGGGTTGGAATTTATGGTATAAACCAATATGTCATCCTATGGTAGTAAGCTTACCATTAGTGGAGTAATATACATGATCTCTTAGGTGCTGTCGTAGTTCCCTGATGGTCTTGCCAACGTAAAACGCGTCACAGGCACAGACCATCAGGTATACCACTCCCCTAGTGCCACAGTTGGCATGATGTGGAGGTGAAAATAATTCACCATTGGGGAGGATATATGATTCTCCTTCCAATATCCAGGGGCATCTGGAGCAGTGTCCACATTTATATGTACCGCGAGGGCCATCCCAAGAATGGGGTTGGGCCCTATAGTGGCTATTAGTCAACTTATCTCTCAGTGAAGTGGCTCTTTTGAACAAAAGTTCAGGAAATGGTCTAACATATTTACCCGAGATGTGGTGCTCAGTCAATAGATGCCAATGTTGTGAGAGCAGATTACGTAGCTGTTGCTGATGACTAGAAAATTTGGTTATGATTCTCGTAGTGCCAAGTGGTTTAGAGCGTGGAGGGCCATATAGAAGGGATAAACGAGTGCGAGAGAAGGCTTTGTTAAAAGCCTTTCTCAGAGCTGTATGGCTGTAGCCTCTGGCCAAAAGGCGTGTTCGTAGAGCATTGGCCTGATCTCGGAAGTCCCCGTCCTCGGTGCAGTTTCGCCTCAGCCTCAAATATTGGGCATAGGGGATGCTGCGAACTAGAGGACGGGGATGTGAGCTCGAGGCGTGCAAGATAGTATTTCCGGCAGTCGGTTTACGAAAAAGGTTCGTTGTCAATTTCCCTGAGGTATTCTTACTGATTAGGAGATCCAGGAAAGAAATATTCGTTTGATCTAGAGTCTGATTCTGATTCAAAGTGACCATAAAGGCATCTAAGTTATGTCTGGTACTGGTCCAGATGATAAACAGATCATCAATATATCTGTGCCAACATAAAATATGATCCAAAAAATGTAATTTTTCATCGCCAAAGATAGTTCTTTCCCATCTTCCTAAATAGAGGTAAGCGTATGAGGGAGCACAAGCTGTACCCATAGCTACCCCTTGAGTCTGCAAATATAGTTGATCCATAAACAGGAAGTAATTCTTAGTAAGTATAAACTGATTACAGAGATTGATTAAGGACACAGTGGATGACATGAATTTGATAGAAGTGCTTGTATACTTGGATGACATCTTTGTTTTCGGAAAGACGTTGGAAGAGCATGAAGCTCGATTGGAGAAAGTCTTTCAATGAACACTGAAGGGAGTAGCCATGGACCCTCAGAAGTTGGAAGCGGTTACCTCATGGCCTCGACCAAGCACTGTCACTGAATTGAGGTCGTTTTTGGGGTTCTGCTCCTACTATAGAAGGTCTGTAAATCATTTTTCACAGATTGCAAAACCTCTGAATGAGTTATTGCAAAAGCAGACAGATGAGGACTTGCAAAAGACCCATGCCAGGGGTTCAAGGAAGCCTTGTGAGTCTATTCGAGAGCAGTGGACAATGAAGTGTGAAAAGGCTTTTAAACGTTTGAAGGGGGGCCTTATTGAAGTGACCGTGTTGGCCAATGCTGATCTCTCCAAATCTTACAAACCACATGTGGATGTTAGCGGAGATGGGCTAGGGGGAATGTTATATCAGGAATTGGAAGGAAAGTTTAGCCCAGTGGCCTATGTGTGTCGCAGCCTCACCCCCCTGAGAAGAATTATCCGGTGCACAAGTTGGAGTTCCTGGCTCTTAAGTGGGTTGTGGTACACAAGCTACGAGACTACCTATATGGAGCCACATTCATGGTGAAAATGCATAATAATCCCCTGACTTAATTGCTGTCTACTGCCAAACTGCCGTTGCCACTGGACATTGGTGGTTGGCCTCCTTGTCTGAGTTTCGATTCAGTTTAAAAAATACCGGCCAGGGGAGGGAAACCAATAGGCTGATGGTCTTTCCCAAAGACCTTATGCCACTGATACTGGCTGGATCCATTTGCCTCTAGAGGGAGTACTTGCTATATGCCAAGGAGTAGAGAATAGGTATAAGGGGGCAACAGGGGCTGAAGCTGTTGGGATCACCCACACTGGAGTACCAAGATACTACTGTGATTTTACACAAGTGCGTAGTCAAGAACTGCTTCAAATGACTAGAGATGATGTGAAAAGAGATTAACGTGAAGAACTACTGGGCAACCTTATAAAGAAGTCCTTGTCAGTTCGGGATCCTCAGATGCTGTTAAATATTTCCATTGAGGTAGCTAAATTAGTACTTAACCACTTGCCGCCCGCCCTATAGGGAATTGACGGCGGCAAAGTGGTTTCATAATCCTAACCGGACGTCATATGACGTGATTAGGATTATGAGCCGCTGCGCGCCCCCGGGGGCGCGCATCGCGGCGATCGTTGTTGCGGGGTGTCAGTCTGACACCCGGCAACTACGATCTCGGTAAAGAGTCTCCGACGGAGACTCTTTACCATGTGATCAGCCGTGTCCAATCACGGCTGATCACAGTGTAAATGGGAAGAGCCGGTGATCGGCTTTCCCTCACTCGCGTCTGTCAGACGCGAGTAGAGGAGAGCCGATCGGCTGCTCCTCTGACAGGGGGGGGGTCTGTGCTGATCGATTATCAGCACAGCCCCCCCGAGGATGCCCACACTGGACCACCAGGGACACCACTAGACCACCAGGGAAAAGGTAATAAAATCCATAATCCTCCCTAGACCACCAGGGATGCCAGTCAGCACAATGGGTGCCAATCAGTGCCCATAATGGATGCCAATCAGTGCCCACAATGGGCATCACTGATTGGCATGCATTATTGTTTGGCACTGATTGGCATCCATTACTATAACACCGATGCCACCTATGAGTGCCCACCTGTGCCGCCTATGAGTGCCCACCTGTGCCGCCTATGAGTGCCCACCTGTGCCGCCTATCCATGCCCAACTGTGCCGCCTATCTATGCCCACCTGTGCCGCCTATCCATGCCCACCTGTGCCGCCTATCCATGCCCACCTGTGCCGCCTATCCATGCCCATCCGTGCCGCCCATCCATGCCGCCCATCCGTGCCAGCTATCAGTGCCAATTTGTGCCACCTATCAGTGTCCGTCCGTGTTGCCCATCCGTGTCGCCCATCCGTGTCGCCCATCCGTGTCGCCCATCAGTGCCGCCTATCAGTGCCACTTCATTGGTGCCACATTGGTGCCCATCAGTGCCACCTTATCAGTGCCCATCAGTGTAGCCCCATCAGTGCCCATCAGTGAAGGAGAAAACGTACTTATTTACAAAGTTTTGAAACTGAAACAAAAAAAAACATTTTTTTTTCAAAATTTTCGGTATTTTTTTATTTGTAGCGCAAAAAATAAAAACCGTAGAGGTGATCAAATACCACCAAAAGAAAGCTCTATTTGTGGGAAAAAAATGATAAAAATTTCATTTGGGTACAGTGTAGCATGACCGCGCAATTGTCATTCAAAGTGCGACAGCGCTGAAAGCTCAAAATTGGTCTGGGCAGGAAGGTGTTTAAGTGCCCAGTATTGAAGTGGTTAAAGAATGGGAACAAATGCGGTTGGAAGACAGAGTAATAAAAGAAAGAAAGAAAAGAAAAGGCCCATCTGAGGAACCAGAGGTTGTTCACCAACTATTCCCCCCTGAGAAATACCGACTAGTAGTGTTGGCTGCTCTCCATGATGACCATGGCCATTTAGGTCCAAATAGAACCCTCAAGCTGGTTAGGGACCAATTTTATTGCCCGTCCATGAGGGCCGAAGTAGAAAGCTACTGTCACTCTTGCATCCAGTGCATTCAAAGAAAGACTTTGCCAGGCAGGGCAGCCCCAGTGGGCCATCTACAGGGTCAGGGACCAATAGAATTGATGAGCATTGATTTCTTGTGTTTGGAACCTGACCTGAGTGGGTGGAGTAATGTCTTGGTTGTAACAGTTCATTTTACTCGCTATGCTCAGGCTTTCCCAACCACGGAGCAGTAAGCTAGTACTGTAGTAAAGACCCTAGTGGAGAAGTTCTTCATCCCTTATGGGCTGCCACAGCTTTTACATTCGGAACAAGGTCAGGACTTTGAGAGCAAGCTAATCCAAAGTTTGTGTAAACATTTGAATTTTCAAAAATCAAGAACCACTCCTTACCATCCCCAAGGGGACCCACAACCTGAGTGGTTTAACCGCACTCTGTTGAACATGCTAGGAACCCTTCCTTTTGGAGAAAAAAACAACATTGGGGTGACGACATCGCTGCAGTGGTTCATGCTTACAATAGCACAGCGAATGACTCTACTGTACTGGGCACTCCCCTTACTGGTTGATGTTTGCAAGGGAAGCTACATTTGCCGGTGGATCTGGCTTTTGGCATGTCATTATATCACACATTTCTTACCGAGGGTACGTCGACAGACTTTGAAAAAAATAAAACTGCTTATGAGAAAGCTAAGGAAGCATCTACTACCAGTGAACAGAGAAACAAGAAAAACTTTGATCTTAAAGTAAGGGTTCAAGACCTGCAACCTGGAGATTAAATACTGTTGCGCAACCTAGGGGTGGTGGCAAAGCATAAGCTGGCTGATCGATTACGCCCATAGCCCTATATTATTTGCAAATGCTTACCTGGGCTTCCCATGTATCAGATCTGCCCTGAAGAAAAAATTGGACCCCTAAAAACTTGGCTTTCAAACCATTTGCTGCCTATATCTGAAGCTATCCGAGTACTCCCACCTCCTTGCTTAGAACCCAGAAACCAAAAATCTGTCTCCTACTCTAAGATCGAGGATTTGTATGGGTCGTGAACCCATACCTCAAGAGGAGGAGAGTGATTAGGAAGAACTAACCCTTGATTGGCTATGTCTTCCCTCATCTGAGGACAACCCTACCATTTCTCAAGTTCCTGGAGAAAACAGTAATGAAACATCCCCTGGAGGAAGACAAGACTTCTGCTGTCTGAAATTGAAGTGCCTGTGCTTATCCATGCAAGAGAGAATGAGGAAGTTAAGATGGAGTCAAATGACCGTTTAGAGGCGTTTGATGCTGTGGAAACTCCTGATCTTCCTAATAATGAAATAGAAAGTGAGAATGTCCCTGAAACCCTAGAGGAGCCAGAACCTGAGCCAAAATCAGGATGTAGTTTGTGGGGAACAAATCGTGAGCCAGAGCCATTGGAAAGTATCTATTCTAGGTTGAGAAAGAAGATCTGCCCTCCTAAAAGACTGACTTATGATACCTTTGGGGAAAATTCTGATTTACTTATTACTACCGCTCAATGTTCTAGTCAAGCACTTGCCTCCTTTATCAAACCTTTGATAGAGAATGACCGTGATCCACCTCCTGACACTACTGGGTGTGCCACTAACTTACAACTGGCCTGCCACCAAAATGATATCACCCTGCCTGATAATGTATATAGTTTTAGAAAACCCCTTTATAGGTCAATTGTTGACTGTTGCAGCCTTTGGTTTGTAAAATAACGGTTTACTTTTCTTGTGGTACAATAAAGTGATTTCACAGGTTGTGTTCTGTCTTCGGGGGCCAAAGACTTTCAAGTGGGGGGAGGATGTAGCAACAGTGGATAACTGTTACTTTACTATGCAGACAAAACCCTGTATTCTCATCTATTCCAGTGTTCCCCTAGTAATTGTCATCATATCAGTGGACCAAACAGGAAGGATTGTGGGATTAGTAGTCTTTTGGATTAGCTATTCGCATGCTGTGATATTACCCTTGGACTACACATCCCATAGACCATACTGCAACATGAACGGACCTCTGGGAAGGATTACAAAAAGCCTAGCAGATCCACGCGCACTCTCTTCCCTGGGTCTGATGGTGTGAGCACTTCTCTGCTGCTGAGAGAGAGGGCTTCAGCCTACCACGCAGTGATCGAGTGTCTCCAGACTGGCCCCGGAGGGCCCAACTCTGGGTAGGAAGGGGGTAAAAGTGCCCACTAGGATTCCTCCTGTATTTGGGAGTCTTAATAGTCCTTTCTTGGTCACCAGTGGACTGCAGAAGCAGTAGGACTGTGACCCTGGTATACTCTGTGTGAATCTGGGGGTGGTAAGCTGGGGTGAGAAGACCTACAGTATTGTTGTTTGGGGAATTGCACATCTACCTGGTCATCAAGACAAAGAGATCTTGTGAATGGGACCAAGTGGTATTCACTGTACCATTATTGAACCTGGTTTAGAGGAATGTCCAGGCATTTTCAGAAATGGGAAAGGTCCTCTAGGACTTTCAAGAGGGCCGTGCAGCCTCCTACAAAGGCAGAAAGGCCAAAGGGGAATTTCCATGTGTAATGGATTCTTCAAGTCTATAGAATATCCAGCAGGGATCTTTTCGGTGTTGCAGAGTCATGGTGGACAAATCCAGGTAGATCTTGATGTCAGCATTCTCATAAGAGAGTTGGATCTAATTATGTGCATTCCTGAGGATATTCTCTTTGAAGTGAAAGCTGGTCAAGCAGCACAGTCTGTTTAAAAGATTACCGAAGATGTCCATGACAGCTTGCCACAGTTGATCTTGTTCCACTGTTTCTATGAGGACGAGGACTCGCAGATTGTTGCAATGCCCACAGTTATCCAGGTCTTCTAGATGTCTATGAAGATTCTGCAGTTGTAAGGTATGAACATACTGGACAGTAAAGAGCTTATGTATGTGAGCTTCCTGGTGTGTGGTCATCATAAAAACTTCAAGTACCCTATCTGCTATGGTTTGTATGTCATGGCGGAGGTCCACAATAGCTGCTGAGTTAGGGTGTCCTTTATGTCAGCCGCTACGCTATGCAGGTCACTCAGGCTAGGAGATTGCTTGGAGGCAGGGAACAATGGAGGAGGTGAGCATCTAGCTGGCACAGCTGTATGCTAGCTCTGTGTATGGGCCACATATGTGGAAGTTGCCGAAAATGCCACCATGTTAGAGGGCTGGGTGGGGAAGATCTCTGGATTTTGGTGGCTAAGCTGCATGCCCTGGTCCCCCCAGCTGCTGCGGGATGATTTCCAGATATGTATGCCTGGCTGGGTCTTGGCTGGAGTAGAAGACAATCCCTCTGTCGGCCAGAGCTCCAGGTCTAAGTGGCCATTTGGGTCTTCGGTCAAGGGCACGCCATGATTCATTCCTATTGGATTTTCACTTTCTGTCCTGCAATATAAAAATATAATTTTATCAAAAAAATTTATATTTTTTTAGGAAGTACAGTATATCTTGGAAAGGAGAATGACTAAAAGTGTGCTGAATATGAAATAAAAGAATAAACCAACTTTATTAGCCCAGTTACACTTTATAATATATATTTTATATTTTCAGACTGAAGTTACTATAATTCCGTTCCTTGTTCTGTAGTGTAAATCGGTCACAGGCAATGTGTATAAAACTTCGGTGATTGCGTCTCCTCCTGAGTAGAGCTTCCAGTGACTGAGAAGATCTGCCGTGTGACATGAATTGTTCTCCGGTATTCTGTGCCTGTTACCTGCTGATACTCCTCCTTCCCATCACCTACTATGGAGTAGTACTGACCTGGAGCTCAGTGCCTGGTTGTAGAATGAATATGGTAAAGCCAATGTTTGAGTACAAATATTACCAGGAGGGAGATTTCATTATCGGAGGATTAATTTCTGCTCACATGAGGAGCTGGTTTGAGAAAGATTTGAGCAAACCCGCATTTGATGAGTCTGGCTTATCTAGAGTCTTTTCTCTTTGTGATCAGTAAGTTTTGTTTTATCATCTTTGCTCTCTCTGTATAACCCAACAAAGAGAAAATATAACGGTTTATCTTCATTTTTACTGTAATATTTCATGAAAGTTTGCAAATGTTTCTACTGTTGTTTTATATTTTCTCATTATCAGACTCGAGTCTTTTTGCCACCTATATACAAATACTACTAAACAAAGAAAATAATCTGCGCTGTGTGTTGTGATCTAAAATCAGTGATGAATGATTAATAAACAGCTGCACTCACTGTATTGTACATCCCGATACTAAAACATAACCATAAAAAAAAAAAAAGTGTGTTGCCCTGTGAATATACTCAAACAAGCATATACAGGTACTCCTCACTTAACGACCAGGTTCCGTTCCAATGACCAGGTCATTAAACTAATTGGTTGTTAAACAAGGAATCACAAGTAATCAATATTTTAAGCATTTTTAACTACTGTACTGTATTGTGAAAAAAAGGTCTAAAAGATAAAACTGCAGCTCAATGACGTTGTTTTAATTTGCTTAGTACAGAACAAACAGGAAAATTCTGTGCTGTGCAATACAATGATGTATATAGGTGATGTTAGTGTGGGGAGAGCTGGTCATAAGTCTGAAAGGTCGTTAAATGACGAGTATCTGTATTCAAATAATCAGAATCATATAGTGCTCATACACTGATGAGAAAAAAAGTGCTATAAGTTCAAAAAAGGAAACTCATCCATATATACATGTAAAGGTGTAAACATGTGCATTCATCCATAATAATATTCAATAAAGTGCCAGGTGAGGTATACAGATTGAATATTTTCAATTAACCACTTCTGGACCAAGCATTTATTTGACACTTGTTGTTTACAAGTTAAAATCATTTTTTTTTTGTTTGCTAGAAAATTACATAGAACCCCCAAACATTATAGATCTTTTTTTTTTTTTTTTCAAAGACCCTGGAGAATAACATGGCGGTCGTTGCAATATTTTTTGTCACTTGGTATTTGTGTCTTTCAAACCCATTTTCTTTGGAAAAAAATACACTTCACTGAATTAAAAAATAAGAAAACAGTAACCTTAGCCCAATTTTTATTTATTTTTTCATATTGTGAAAGATGATGTTACGAAGAGTAAATAGATACCCAACATGTTACGCTTTTAAATCGCGTCCGCTCATGGAATGGCGACAAATTACGGTACTTAAAAATCTCTATAGGTGTTGTTTAAAAAGTTTTAACCAGTTTAGAGTTACAGAGGAGGTCTTTCGTGAGAATTTTTTCTCTCACTCTGACAATTGCGGCGATAACATACATGTGTGATTTGAACACCGTTTACATTTGCGGGCGTGATTTAGCATATTGGTGCATGAGAATGCGGGGACGGGACGCTTTACATTTTTTTTTTTTTTTTATTTAAAAAAAAATCTGATCACTTTTATTGCTGTCACAGGGAATGTAAACATCCCATGTGACAGTAATAAGTGGTAACAGGTACTCTTTATGGAGGGATCGGGGGGGGGGGGGTCTAGAAGACACCAAATCCCTCCTTTGCGCTTAAAATTATTCAAAACGCCAAAATCTGCGTTTTTCTGAATACTGTCATTTTTTTTTTAATCTGCGCAATTTGCAGCCGAGTAAACCTGGAAGTGGCATTGCGATGTCGCCTCCGGTTTTTTGCATCGGAGACCCGATCAGAGCTGAATCCGGCTTCATTCGGGTGGTGGGGCCGGGTGATCATTTCTGAATGCATGATGTATTAATTTTATTTGTGAATGACTACAACTAAGAGGACGCATTATCAGTGATCTTTGGATGACACATCTATAATATGGGTCCTGTGAAGGCAGGGCCGGATTAACATAGAGGCTATTGGAGCTGCAGCTCCAGGCCCCTTTCTCAAGATAGGCCCATTTGCAGAAACAAACAATAAAATAAAAATATTGACTTCGAGGATTGTAGCTCGGTGATCATTAGTCACAGAGACCCCACATTTAGGGGGTTGGTAGCTAAATACGCACCCCAGCACTGGTTAAAATATGGGGCTGTTATCATCTATGGTTCCGGAGATACGGGGCTCCTTGCACAGCCTGTCATAAGCTACATACAGAGCGGCAGTATAAATACAAGCTGGAACACTCTGCAGCAGACGGAGAGGATGACCTCACAGATCTTATAATAATTATTTGTATACCGTATATACTCGAGTATAGGCCGACCCGAATATAAGCCGAGGCCCCCAATTTACCCCCAAAAAAACTGGCAAACTTATTGACTCGTGTATAAGCCGAGGGTGAGACATGCCTGTCCATCCCTGTGTGTGTGTCCGTCCATCCCTGTGTGTCCGTCCATCCCTGTGTGTCCGTCCATCCCTGTGTGTCCGTCCATCCATCCCTGTGTGTGTGTGTGTCCATCCATCCATCCATCCCTGTGTGTGTGTGTGTCCATCCATCCATCCATCCCTGTGTGTGTGTGTGTCCATCCATCCATCCATCCCTGTGTGTGTGTGTCTCCATCCATCCATCCATCCCTGTGTGTGTGTGTCTCCATCCATCCATCCCTGTGTGTGTGTGTCTCCATCCATCCATCCATCCCTGTGTGTGTGTGTCCGTGTGTGTGTGTGTGTGTGTGTGTGTGTGTGTGTGTGTCCAGCCTACCTGTGTCCCGAGCCTCCGTCCCGTGCCTTGCCTCCTTGCCTCCGTCCCGTGCCATGCCTTGCCTCCTTGCCTCCGTCCCGTGCCGTGCCTTGCCTCCGTCCCGTGTCGTGCCTTGCCTCCGTCCCGTCCCGTGCCGTGCCTTGCCTTGCCTCCGTCCCGTGCCTTGCCAGGATCGCCGCTCTTCGTCGGCGCCTCGGCGGCCATTCTAAAATTCAAAAGCCGCGCCTCCGCCTTCGCCTGTGATAGGCGGAACACTGAATTTCCCAGCAGCCTGTGTTCCGCCTATCACGGACATCGTCTCATCCTCGTCCGTAGTACGAGGATGAGACGATGTCCGTGATAGGCGGAACACAGGCTGCTGGGAAATTCAGTGTTCCGCCTATCACAGGCGAAGGCGGAGGCGGAGGCGCGGCGTTTGAAGGGTAGAATGTCCGCTGTCTGTCTGCTCGACACGCTGATCGAGCAGGCAGACAGCGATGACTCGAGTATAAGCCGAGGGGGGCACTTTCAGCCTCAAAAAAGAGGCTGAAAATCTCGGCTTATACTCGAGTATATACGGTATTACTTATGATAATTAACCTCTTGCCACCCAGACCCATTCTGAGACTTCTCTCCTACATGTAAAAATCATCATTTTTTTTATGCTAGAAAATGACTCAGAACCCTCAAGCATTATATATTGTTTTAGCAGAGACCCTATGGAATAAAATGGTGGTCTTTGCAATTTTTTATTTTCAAATATTTTATTATTTTGTGAACACAAAAGTACAAAGCAATATAAGATACAGTAATGTACAGAGTGAACTTGGTAAATGAAAGGGGTACAGAGATATACAAATCGTGCCATCAGGCCAAGAATAACTTAGTACATCAAGAAGGTAGCACATAAATGAGGCAAGAGTGGATTTAGAAGTAGACTGCTTGAGTAGGTAGATCGGAGAATACCATGTCATAAGTGCTAGCTATCAGACTGTACTAGTGATAGGGGTGAAGGGGAACACGGAGGTGGTACAGCCATGGGGGAAACAACCCTCCCCACCCACCCCCTATTCTGCACGGCAGAGCAAATGACATGAGACCTCCCCAGCCGCCCCTAAAGTGATCTTGCTGTGACCAAGGGCTCCCCCCATCCTCCCGCGAGCTTCCCAGGCTCCACCTTAATATGAGAGGAAAAATAGATGGGATCCCCAGCGTCCCCCAAGCCAGAGAGACGGAGGGTTATCCCGCTTAAGTATCTCCGCTTAAAGCGCAGTAGTGCTAAACATGTGAATGCCTTAGTAACAAAAAACAAATAACAACGGAGGTGGGAGACAGGGGGATATACCCCTCCCCCCCCCACAAGGGTGTGGCACTAACAATACTAAAACCTAGTCGGTTTAAACCAAAAAGTAGCGAGAATAGGTGATAGATAGAGAAATCAGAAAAGAAGAGAAAGTGGGGAAAGCAAGATAAAGAAAGAGAAAGATAAGAAATAGGAGAGCGTGTGGGACACCCAGTAGCACAATCAGCTAGAGAACGTATGACCCGGGTATAATGGGATGTGCCAATATTTGGCCCAGCGTTCCCATGTAAGTTCAAACCTACGCTTCTTGTCCTGCATAATACTGACTATTTTCTCTTGTGCCATGATCCAGGCAATTTTATGTTTTACCGCAGAGAACGGGACCGTCATTTTTTTCCAGTGAGCTGCTATTGTAATTTTCGTGCCTAAGAGGATGAAAAAGATCAGTGTTTGAGAATGTTTAGATATACCTTCAATTTTGAGGTTAACCACTTCAGCCCCGGACCAATTAACAGCCTAAGGACCAGAGGTCTTTTTACAATTTCACACTGCACTGTTTAACTGGTAATTGCGCGGTCATGCAATGTTGTACCCAAACGAAATTTGCGTCCTTTTCTTCCCACAAATAGAGCTTTCTTTTGATGGTATTTGATTGCCTCTGCGATTTTTATTTTTTGCGATATGAATGGAAAAAGAACGAAAATTTTGAGAAAAAAGGATATTTTCTAATTTTTGTTATAAGAAAAATCGAATAAACTCAATTTTAGTCATACATTTAGGGCAAAATTTATTCAGCCACATGTCTTTAGTAAAAAAAATGTCAATAAGCGTATATTTATTGGTTTGCGCAAAAGTTATAGCGTCTACAAACTAGAGTACATTTTCTGGAATTTACACAGCTTTTAATTTACGACTGCCTATCTCATTTCTTGAGGTGCTAAAATGGCAGGGCAGTACAACCCCCCCCCCCAAATGACCCCATTTTGGAAAGTAGACATCCCAAGGAAGTTGTGGAGAGGCATATTGAGCCCATTGAATATTTTTTTTTTTTTTTTTACAAAAAGTTGTCACTAAATGATATATTGCTCACACATGCCATAGTTATATGTGGAATTGCACCCCAAAATATATTCTGCTGCTTCTCCTGAGTACGGGGATACCACATATGTGGGACTTTTTGGGAGTCTAGCCACGCACGGCACCCCGAAAACCAATCACTGCCTTCAGGATTTCTAAGGGTGCAAATTTTTGATTTCACTCCTCACTACCTATCACAGTTTCGAAGGCCATAAAATGCCAAAATAGCACAAACCCCCCCCAAATGACCCCATTTTGGAAAGTAGACACCCCAAGCTATTTACTGAGAGGCATGTTGAGTCCATGAAATATTTTATATTTTGCCACAAGTTGCAGGAATTTTACAATTTTTTTTATTTGCACAAAGTTGTCACTAAATGATATATTGCTCACACATGCTATGGGCATAAGTGAAATTACACCCCAAAATAAATTCTGCTGCTTCTCCCGAGTACGGGGATACCACATGTGGGAGACTTTTTGGGAGCCTAGCCACGTACGGGACCCCGAAAACCAAGCACTGCCTTCCGGATTTAAATATAAAATGCTACCAAAAAAAACTGTTAGCGATGGCAGGGATCAGGCCTGACTCTGCGATCGCTGTAGTTATGTGTTTAGTGTTTTGTAAGTGACAGTGATCGATCGATACTGCACTTGGGTGGGCTGGGCAGAGGGGCAAAACGCAGATGCCAGCAGGTATCTGGGCTGATCCCGCTAACAATGCGTTTTTTTGGAACCCTAAACTGCTGGGGATGCTAGTATAGATCTGATCAGATCAGATATTGATCTGTTCAGATACTATACCACTACGGGAGGTTTATGCTTTGCGTGTGGGTGTTAGCGGTACTGGCACTAACCTAGCACTGCCTGGGGCGACGCAGACCCTGACCCTAAAACCTAATTGATATCACCCGCCGGGTGATCAGGGGGTTAAACCTTTATTGGGTAATAAATGGTGGGTGCCCTGATGCTATAAAAAGCAAACTAACCAGAGTCACCCGTAACACTTATACGGTGATCAGTGGTGAAAGGGTTAACTAGGGGCAATCAGGGGGTTCAAATTTTTATTAGGTAGTATATGGGGGTCCCTGGCGCTATATAAAAACCAGACGGGGAACCTAAATTACTAACTGGCTAACCAGGGTCACCAGTGACACTTATACTGTGATCGCTGGTGAAAGGGTTAACTAGGGGCAATCAGGGGGTTAAAACCATTATTGGGTAGTATATGGGGGTACCTAGCGCTATAAAAACCTGGCGGTGAGCCTAAAAAAATAACTAGCTACCTATCGGGGGGGGGGGGGGGGTTTGTGTGCCTGTGTGTGCCTACATGTCAGTGTAGTGTTGGTGCACACTTACTTTCTGTCTTCTTCTCGTAGTCCGGTCAAAAAGACCGCCCCGAGGAGAATGACATCACTTCTTCCCTGCCTGTGTATACAATACACAAGCGGGGGAAGCTTCTCATTCGCCAGGAGCGATCGAGAGGGGATGGCCAGAAACCAACGGCCATCCCCTCATCCCGGATCACTCCTAAAGCGAAACAGACCCCCGTATCCAGCGGGAGGGGGTCCGATCGGACCCCCCACCCGCTGGAAGGCAAGCACGTACATGTACGTGCTTGTGCCTGCCGGTGCCATTGTAATGACATACAATGGCAATACGGCGGTCCTTAAGTGGTTAAGTAGCGCAATGTCCGGCGTCTGAGGGATCTGGGCATATGTAAGTTTGCGTAGTAAAGCAAAGACCTTGTCTCAGAGACCCCTCAAACGTGGGCATGACCACCATATGTGGAGTAGGGTACCATTATGATTGCAATGTCGAAAGCACATCGGGGATGCATCAGGATAGATTTTTACGATAAGATAGGGAACTCTATACCATCGGAGAAGGATTTTGAGACTAGCTTCAATCAGAGACACATTCATTATGCCCCTATAGGACCTTTGGAGACAGGAAAACCAATTTGTCACTCTCCCATTTTAGGTCTAGGTCCTTCTCCCATGCCTGGGTATAAGGCGGTTTAGACAATGTCGAGGCCAAGGAGGAATAGATGATGGATATCCCTCCCCTCTGTCTTTGCAATTTTTTATGTTACAGGATATTTGCGCAGCAATTTTTCAAACTTTTTTTTGTAAAGAAACTGTTTCATTCATAAAAAAAACACTAAAGTTAGGACGATTTATTGTTGTGTACTAAGTGATGCTTTACATTTTTTACAGGTTACATGTTTAGAGTTACAGAGGAGGTCTAGTGCTAGAATTATTGCTCTCGCTCTAACGATGGTGGCGTATGTAACCTGTGTGTATCTGCCTCTGATACTAACCAGTGCCTACCCAGGGACTGACTAGTATCTCTCCCCAGCCTGTCCCCACACACCCTCTCACCTGCTGACCTGTGAATGGGGCAATCACTCCCGCAGTGTTATTGTGTTCTGCCAGTCAATACAATGATTAGTGTTGCTAACTATAGCTGGCAGCACTGATTGTTTTGAGGAAAACCTGACAGGCTGGTTGTACTCAAGTCAGTTAATAGGTTGACTTGTGTAAATCCAGCTATCCCATACATAGATCGACTATGGCTGGTCTCTGCTTAATTGGTGTGATTTCAATCCATGTATGGCCCGCTTAACAACTACGCAGTCCCTAAACATCCTTCCACAAACCTTTACATTTTTCCTTCCCAGATTACTTCATCCTCCTCTCCTATACATAGTGCCCACTGTCATACTCTCCACACTTCTCTCCTATACATAGTGCCCACTGTCATACCCTCCACACTTCTCTCCTATACATAGTGCCCACTGTCGTACCCTCCACACTTCTCTCCTATACATAGTGCCCACTGTCATACCCTCCACACTTCTCTCCTGTACATAGTGCCCACTGTCGTACCCTCCACACTCCTCTCCTATACATAGTGCCCACTGTCATACCCTCCACACTCCTCTCCTGTACATACTACTCACTGTCATACCCTCCACACTCCTCTTATACATAGTGCCCACTGTCATACCTCCAACATTTCTCTCCTATACATAGTACCCACTGTCATATCCTCCACACTCCTCTCCTGTGCATACTACTCACTGTCATACCCTCCAAACTCCTCTCCTATACATAGTGCCCACTGTCATACCTCCAACACTTCTCTCCTATACATAGTGCCCACTGTCATACCCTCCACACTCCTCTCCTGTACATACTACTCACTTTCATACCCTCCACACTCCTCTCCTGTACATACTACTCACTGTCATACCCTCCATACTCCTCTCCTATACATAGTGCCCACTGTCATACCTCCAACACTTCTCTCCTATACATAGTGCCCACTATCATACCCTCCACACTTCTCTATTGTACATACTACTCACTGTCATACCCTCCACACTCCTCTCCTGTACATACTACTCACTGTCATACCCTCCATACTCTTCTCCTATACATAGTGCCCGCCATCATACCCTCCCTCCACACTCCTCTCCTGTAATTACTGCTTAGTGTTCTACTCTCCACACTTCTCTCCTGTACATATTGCTCACTGTCATACACTCCACACTCCTGTACATATTGCCAATGCTCACTGTCATACCCTCCACACTCTTCTCTTATACATAGTGCCCAAAGTCATATCCTCTACACTCCTCTGCTGAGCATACTGCCCACTGTCATACCCTTCACACTCCTCTCCTGTACATAGTGCCTTCTGCCATACCCTCTGCACTCCTCTCATCTACATAGTGCCCACTGTTAGACCCTCCACATTCCTCTCCCTCACCTGCACATACTTCCCACTTTTATACCATCCATACTCCTCCCCAATGCCTCTTACCCACAAAAACTGTTCTTTAAAATTATACTGAATATCCTCAATGTTACCAGCTCTAGAATGGGCACTTTTGTCAGTTCAACTAAAGGAAATCTCACAGTCCTCATATTTGTTCTGCCCCATTATTAGTACTTATTTCATTTTGTAATTACTATTGTGATGTATGGAGGAACACGGGGGATGTCAGCTACTCTAAATATAGCACTTGTAAAAAAAGCGTCCCTGAAAATATTTTTGAAATGTTGACAACTATGCACTTAGGCACTGCCCAAGGGCCACAGGGTCAGTAGGGGGCCCCATGAGAGGCTCCTGTGATATTAAAGCGGTAGTAAACTTTTCTAACATTACTACTTTTTAGAGGCCCTGGGGTAGGTTATGCCATAATGTACAAGTATGCCCAGCATATTAGCACATTAGGGTACACTTACCTGTCAGACTGAGCCCTCCAGTGCTGTGCTGTGATCAGTCCGGCGGGGCACTTCCATCTTCACCCGGACTTCCTTCTGGGTTCTGTGCCTTCCGTCACTTGCCTTGGCCAGGCTGCGTTGATGTCATTCCCACACATGCTCATGTGCATCCTCTCTCTCCAACCCCCCCCTTTCTCTCTCATCCTCCCTCCCTTACCCCTCACACCTCCTTCATCCCCTTTCTCTCTCTCTCTCTTTAATTTAATTTGTTATAACAAAAAACAGTTTGCATTTTTATTTAATTATTGTTTATAAAAGGCCCCACCAAAATCCTCAGCACCAGGCCCATGATGTTCCTAATCTGGCCCTGAAGGGGCATACACAAGGCAATAAATGACAGCACAGCCCCCTCCCTTTCTCCTGGCAGAATCAGGGACCATCTAGTCTACTTTTCTACTAGTCTACATGACTATTTATCAGAAGTTCCAGCACGGCCTGATGACAAAATATGATGGAAGTCCCATTTATTATATGTATATTAATCCAAAAAAATTCTGTTGGGCTGTGAATATACACAAACAAACATACATTATATTACCAAAAGTATTTACACACACATTTAATGGCATCCCAGTCTTAGTCCGTAGGGTTCAATATTAAGTTGGTTCACCCTTTGCAGCTATAACAGCTTCAACTCTTCTGGGAAGGCCGTCCACAAGGTTTAGGAGGGTGTCTATACGAATGTTTAACCATTCTTCCACGAGTGCATTTGTGAGGTCAGGCACTGATGTTGGACAAGAAAGCCTGGCTCGCAGTCTCCACTACAATTCATCCCAAAGGTCTTCTATCAGGTTGAGGTCAGGACTATGTGCAGGCCAGTCAAGTTCCTCCACCCCAAACTCGCTCATCCATGTCTTTATGGACCTTGCTATGTGCACTGGTCCAAATCATTTGGTGAAGGGGGAGATTATGGTGTGGGGGTTGTTTTTCAGGGTTTGGGCTTGGCCCCTTAGTTCCAGTTTGGAACAATTTTATAGTCCCAACTTTGTGGGAACAGTTTGGGGACGGCCCCTTCCTGTTCCAACATGACTGAGCACCAGTGCACAAAGCAAAGTCCATAAAGACATGGATGAGCAAGTTCGGGGTGGAGGAACTTGACTGGCCCACACAGAGTCCTGACCTCAACCCAATAGAACATCTTTGGGATATATTAGAGCGGAGACTGTGAGCCAGGCCTTCTCGTCCAGCATCAGTGCCGACCTCACAAATGCGCTTCTGGAAGAATGGTCAATCATTCCCATAGACACATCTCCTAAACCTTGTGGACGGCCTTCCCAGAAGAGTTGAAGCTGTTATAGATGAGAAGGCCTGGCTCTTAGTCTCCACTCTAATTCATCCCAGAGGTGTTCTATCGGGTTGAGGTCAGGGTTCTGTGCAGGCCAGTCAAGTTCCTCCACCCCAAACTCGCTCATCCGTGTCTTTATGGATCTTGCTTTATTGGTGATGGTCAAACATTCCCATAGACACACTCCTAAACCTTGTGGACGCCCTTCCCAGAAAAGTTGAAGCTGTCAAAGCTGCAAAGGGTGGAGCCAACTCAACATCGAACCCTACAGACTAAGACCGGGATGCCATTATAGTTAATGTGTGTGTGTAAAGACAGGTGTACCAATACTTTTGACAATATAGTGTATATTCAAATAATCAAAATCATGAAGGTTCATACACTGATGAGAATAAAGTGTTATAAGTGTAAAAAAATGGAAATTCATCCATATATACATGTAAAGGTGTAACATGTGCATTCATCTATAATAATATTCAATAAAGGGCCAGGTGAGGTATACAGATTGAATATTTTCAATAAAAGTGTCAGTTATTCTGTGCAAAGCATAAAAAACCTCAAATAATGTTCATTCAAAATGCCAAATCTTCAAATGTGGAATAAAAATGGTAAATTATTTAGACAGAGGAATCCCAATTCCAAAAGTGCTCCAAGTAACCCCTTGTCTGTGCTCCACCATTAGAGAGGGACGAACTTCCGACGGGACGTTTCACGAACGCGGCCGAAAGTTCGCAAACCGCAAAGTTTGCGGCGGGCCCCATTGACTTACAGGTCATATTTGCAGCCACAAAATAATTACTAGCTGTGCACACATAGTCCCACCACATGGCCACTGACATAACACATGTATGAGGTGAATCTGGGATCGACAACTACAAGCATTCTTTTTTTATCTGTGAAAATTTGACAATTCAGAACTTAGGAGCGCATGAAGACAATGGAGGAGAGGAAAGGTCAGGGTAGGCTATGAAGAGGGTGCAGGAGATGATCACCAGCACCGTGATAGAGTGCACTGACACCAGCACCATGATATAGAGCACTGACACCAGCACTGTGATATGGAGTGCACTGACACCAGCACCGTGATAGAGAGCACTGACACCAGCACCGTGATATAGAGCACTGACACCAGCACCGTGATAGAGTGCACTGACACCAGCACCGTTATAGAGTGCACTGACACCAGCACCATGATATAGAGCACTGACACCAGCACTGTGATATAGTGCACTGACACCAGCACCGTGATAGAGAGCACTGACACCAGCACCGTGATAGAGAGCACTGACCCCAGCACCGTGATATAGAGCACTGAGACCACACCAGCACCGAGATAGAGAGCACTGACACCACACCAGCACCATGATAGAGAGCACTGACACCAGCATCGAGATAGAGAGCACTGACAGCAGCACTGATACCAGCAACTCGCTGCTGGGCCCCAAAATATGACACAGCTCAACCTCTTCAAACAGGAGGATATGGGCATATAGTACGGTGTGCTTTTTTTGTACAAGGAAGTGAGCCAAATGTAGAAAAAAGGTCAATGTGCTCGATTAAATACATTTTTTAAAGAATTATGCATATACATGGTCTACTGGTCACATGTGTTGAATTCCTCCGAGATCCATGCCTCATTCATTTTTATAAATGTGAGGTAGTCAACACTGTCGTGAGCTAAGCATGTGCGCTTATCGGTCACGATCCCCCCTGCTGCGCTGAACGTCCTTTCGGACAGGACACTGGACGAGGGACAAGCCAACAGTTCCATTGCAAATTGCCCACCCAGTAGTCCAGGGGTTCATCACTCCTCAGAGCGTCCACATCGGCCGTTAACCTGATGTAGTCGGACACCTGACGGTCTAGACGTTCCCTGATGCTGGATCCGAATGAGACCTGTCGATGGGTCGGCTGAAAGAATGACCTCATATCAGAAGTCACCAACACATCTTCAAACCGCCCTCTTCTTGCAGGTGCTGTTGGATTGGTACCCGCAACTCCTTCTCAGAATGCAGCATTTCTCGAAGCAAGGTCTGTAAGTGCTCCATTCTGACAGCCCTCTGTGACGGCGGTAACATTTCTGCCATTTTGTGTTTGTACCGGGGGTCTAAGTACGTTGCCACCCAGTACTGGTCCTTGACCCTTATGCTTTTTATACGGGGGTCCCTGTTAAAACACTGGAGCATGAAGGCCCCCATTTGCACTAAACTGGAAGCGGTGTGGTGGCCAGGCTCCTGCTCATCATCCAGGATAATGTTGTCCTCCTCGTTCTCCTCTCCCCATCCACACACAACAACAGGATCCCAGAAAGGTTTAAAGCATGCTCTTCTTGCTCCTCCTCATCAGCCCCGACACCATCCTCCTCTGACTCCTCTTCAGACTCCTGTTGTTGACTTGTCTCAGATAGAGTAGCCCCCCTGGGAATTCATCCAGCATTGCGACTTCCTCATCTTCCTGCTCCTGCTCCTCCACGGCTTGATCAATGACACGACGCAATGCACGCTCCATAAAGAAGGCATAAGGTACCATGTCACTGATGGCGCCATGGCTGCGACTGACCAGTTTGGTGATCTCCTCAAATGGCCGCAGAAGTCTGCATGTGTCGTGCATGAGCAGCCACTGGTGTGGTGAAAAAAACCCCAGCTCCCCAGAACCTGTTCTGCCACAGAGTTCATACAGGTAGACGTTAACTGCACGTTTCTGCTGGAGCAGCCTATCAAGCTTATAGAAGATTGAGTTCCATCACGTCGGGCAATCGCAAATTAGACGTCTGACCGGCAGATTGTGTTGCCGCTGAATGTCAGCAAGGCGAGCCATGGCCGTGTAAGATCTTCTGAAATGGGCCGAGATTTTCCTTGCCTGCCGCAAGATGTCCTGGACCCCAGGGTATTTGACAATGAACCGCTGCATGACCAAGTTTAAGATGTGTGCCATGCATGGCACGTGCATGATTTTGCCCTGTTTCAATGCGCTAAGCAGATCGGCACCATTGTCACACACCACTTTACCAAGTGTCAAATTGAGCGGTGTTAGCCACTGATCTGCCTGTGAACGCAGAGCTGAAAGGAGTGCTGGGCCAGTGTGGCTCTTGGCTTCCACGCACAACAGACGCAGTACGGCATGGCAACGTCTCACCTGGCATGTCGAATAGGTTCTGGGGAGCTTCAGCGGCGCAGCGGAAGAGACGCTAGCAGCGGAAAAGAAGGAGTCAGCTGAGGAGGAGAGAGAGGTGGATGGAGTAGGAGGAGGAGAAGATGAGCCAGGCCTGCATGCAATCCGTGGCGGTAAAACCAAATCTACACGGGTGCCACGGGTTACATGCTTGACGGCCGTCAGAAGGTTCACCCAGTGGGCAGTAAAAGTGATATACCTTCACTGCCCATGTTTGCTAGACCACGTGTCTGTGGTCAGATGTATCTTGGCACCGACACTGTGTGCCAGAGATACATTCACTTGCCGCTGAACATGGCCATAGAGCACTGGGATGCCCTTCTGTGAGAAATACTTCCTTCCTGGGACCTTCCATGTTCCAATGGCCACAAATTTTCGAAAGGCCTCCGAGTCCACCAGTTTATATGGCAGTAGTTGGTGGGCTATGAGTTCTGACAAGCCAGCCGTCAACCGTTGGGCAAGAGGGTTATCCAGCGTCATAATTTTTTTACGCTCGAACATTTGGCCCACAGAAGCCTGCCTTTTTGCAGAAAAATGTGAGCTTGCCATGATGGAAGGTGGAGTGGAGGACAATTGTGAGGAGAGAGGAGAAGGAGAAGTAGAAGAGGAGGCTGGATTGTGAGAGCCTGGAGTGTGGCTTTGTGTGTTCCGTTGCTCCCACTGGGCTCGGTGATGGCTGCTTATGTGCCTTCTTAAGGCGGTCATCCCTAGGTGAGTGTTGGGCTTACCGCGACTTATGCGTTGACTGCAAAGATTGCAGATGGCAACACTATTGTCAGCAGCGGACAGGTTAAAAAAAGCCCACACTGCGGAGCCATGTGCCGGCGTCCTGGGAGCGCCAGATGTGACCGTACATGGTTGATGCCTCGCTCCTGATACATTAGCAGTCTGCTTTGTCCCTCCTGTGCAATTTAAGTTCTTCCTGCTTCTCCTCCCTATCTGCTGGTCCATATCTCCCTCTGAACTCCCCTCCTCTTCCTCTCTTGTGGGCACCCACGTGGCATCAGTAGACACGTCATCATCGACGTCACCTTCACCACCGCTATAATTAGAGATCTCGGAGTAGGCTGCAACAGCGGGGACCAACCTCCTCCTTGGGCTGATCTGGGTACTGTCATCAGACTGATGAGCGGCGGTTGCTGCTACCTTCTCTTCCTGATCCAAAGCCAAGAGTGGTTGCGCATCAGAAATGTCTTGATATGGATCGGAAAATAATTCCTGTGACTCAAGCGGAAGGTATGTGGTGGTGGTGGTGTTTGTGGTAGTGTCTTTGGGAGTGCACATAGCAGAGAATGAAGAAGAGGGTGCAGAAGAGTAAGGCTGAGTGAGCCACTCAACCAAGTCTGGTGCATCGTTTGACATAATCGCACGCACCTTCTGCAATTTGCCACTTTGGCTCAAGTCTGTTGCTCCTGCCCTACCCCTACCACCCCCGCAGAAGGGCCTGCCTCTTCCTCTGCCTGTCATTTTTTAAATAACCCTGTGACAAAAGTCTCTAGAGAAGTGCAATATGTATGTGGAAGAAGATATATAACACCCCGCTTCAATCTGTCGTTTTTGGGGGCCACTGGTCTATCACACCAGTTATAATACTTTTTTTTATTGCATTTGTCGCTCTCTGTAGTATCACAGAGTATTGCAGAACTGCTCAGCAGTCACAATGCTGCACAGTGGAAATGCACTATACTATGCTTTCTATATGTGCAAGTATTTTAATACGTGTATTACACACCTATATGCTGCACACCAAATAGTACACCTATACCAGTCCTTACAAGGACCTTTGTGGACTAAGTAGCTAGTGATTTGCAGACTGTACCTCAGTCCCTACACTGATAAAGGACTGTTGCAGAATAGGGCAGCAATCTGCAGCAGTGCACCACAACCCTATATATTGTACACCTATACCAGTCCTTACAAGGACCTTTGTGGACCAAGTAGCTAGTGATTTGCAGACTGTACCTCAGTCCCTACACTGATAAAGGACTGCTGCAGAATAGGGCAGCAGTCAAGTATAATATTCTTTCTATATTTGAAAGAAAGTATATTATATGTGTACAACCCTATATACTGTACACCTATACCAGTCCTTAAAAGGACCTTTGTGGACCTAATAGTAACAGCTAGTGATTAAACTGACTGTCCCTGCTGCACACAGCGTCCTGCCCCTCCCTGCACTGACAAATGACAGGCTGCTTCAATCACCAGCACAGCAGTGCACTCAACCATATATACTGTACTACACCTATACCATACCAGTCCTTAAAGCGGGAGTCCACCGGGACTCCGCGTTTTTTTTTTTTTTTTAAAGCCAGCAGCTACAAATAGTGCAGCTGCTGACTTTTAAAATAGTGACACTTACCTGTCCAGCGCGCCCGCGATGTCGGCACCCGAAGCCGATCTCTAGATCGTCTCGAGTGCTGCCGCCGCCATCTTGGGTATGGGAATCAGGAAATGGAGCCTTTCGGCTTCATTTCCCGGTTCCCCACTGTGCATGCGCGAGTCGCGCTGTGCAATAAGGACGGTCCCCGCTGCCTCTGGGATCTGTGTGTTTCCCAGCAGTCAGCGGGGCACTTGTGGAAAGGGGCGGGCACTTGCGGAAAGGGGCGTAATCTACGCCCCTTTCCGCAGAGAGCTATCCCGGAAGTGGGTGCAGAATACCTGTACCGTACAGGTATCTGCACCCCCTCCCCCCTGAAAGGTGCCAATTGTGGCGCCGGAGGGGGGGAGGGTTCCGATGAGCGGAGGTCCACTTTAGGGTGGACCTCCGCTTTAAAAGGACTTTTGTGGACCTAATAGCTAGTGATTTGTGTCACTCACTACAGTCTCTCCCTGCTCCACACAGCAACCTCTCCCTACACTGAAATAAGACAGAATGTAAAATGGCCACCAGATCAGGTCTATTTATAAGGTAGGGGGAATGTCCAATTATCCATGTGCTGAAATGTCTCAATTGGCTGTCCTGTACCCCATGATGGATGTGTCATCATGGGTCAAAGTTCTTTCACACTGTAAACACATATTCCCGACGGGCAAACAGCGGCAATAGTCGGCAATAGTCCACTGATTGCGCGAATTGCGAACACGCAAAATTTGCCCTGAAACCACCGCCGGGCAAACAATTCGGCCATGCCTATCCACCATAGATAATGATGAATGGAGGCTTACCAGATGAGGAGACCCCAAATGAGCTCTAGCCATGCATTAGTGGGCAACACCCCCCACTGTGTGTATGTAGGTTACACTCCCTTCACACAGGGCCAGATTAGGAACATCATGGGCCTGGTGCTGAGGATTTTGGTGGGGCCTTTTATAAACAATAATTAAATAAAAATGCAAACTGTTTTTTGTTATAACAAATTAAATTAAAGAGAGAGAGAGAGAAAGGGGATGAAATAGGTGTGAGGGGTAAGGGAGGGAGGATGAGAGAGAAGGGGGGGGGGTGGGAGAGAGAGGATGCACATGAGCATGTGTGGGAATGACATCAACGCAGCCTGGCCAAGGCAAGTGACGGAAGGCACAGAACCCAGAAGGAAGACCGGGTGAAGATGGAAGTGCCCGGGCCCCGCCGGATTGATCATAGCACAGTACTGGAGGGCTCAGTCTGATAGGTAAGTGTACCCTAATGTGCTAATATGCTGGGCATACTTGTACATTATGGCATAACCTACCCCAGGGCCTCTAAAAAGTAGTAATCTTAGAAAAGTTTACTACCGCTTTAATATCACAGGAGCCTCTCATGGGGCCCCCTACTGACCCTGTGGCCCTTGGGCAGTGCCTAAGTACATAGTTGTCAACATTTCAAAAATATTTTCAGGGACGCTTTTTTTACAAGTGCTATATTTAGAGTAGCTGACATCCCCCGTGTTCCTCTATACATCACAATAGTAATTACAAAATGAAATAAGTACTAATAATGGGGCAGAACAAATATGAGGACTGTGAGATTTCCTTTAGTTGAACTGACAAAAGTGCCCATTCTAGAGCTGGTAACATTGAGGATATTCAGTATAATTTTAAAGAACAGTTTTTGTGGGTAAGAGGCATAGGGGAGGAGTATGGATGGTATAAAAGTGGGAAGTATGTGCAGGTGAGGGAGAGGAATGTGGAGGGTCTAAGAGTGGGCACTATGTACATGAGAGGAGTGCAGAGGGTATGGCAGAAGGCACTATGTACAGGAGAGGAGTGTGAAGGGTATGACAGTGGGCAGTATGTACAGGAGAGAAGTGTAAAGGGTATGACATTGGGCACTATGTATAAGAGAAGAGTGTGGAGGGTATGACAGTGAGAAATATGTACAGGAGTGTGGAGGGTATGACAGTGAGCAATATGTATGGGAGAGAAGTGTGGAGAGTAGGACAGTAAGCATTAATTACAGGAGAGGAGTGTGGAGGGAGGGTATAATGGTGGGCACTATGTATAGGAGAAGAGTATGGAGGGTATGACAGTGAGTAGTATGTACAGGAGAGGAGTGTGGAGGGTATGACAGTGGGCACTATGTATAGGAGAGAAGTGTTGGAGGTATGACAGTGGGCACTATGTATAGGAGAGGAGTGCAGAGGGTATGACAGTGAGTAGTATGTACAGGAGAGGAGTGTGGAGGGTATGACAGTGGTTCTATGTATAGGAGAGAAGTGTTGGAGGTATGACAGTGGGCACTATGTATAGGAGGAGTGTGGAGGGTATGACAGTGAGTAGTATGTACAGGAGAGGAGTGTAGAGGGTATGACAGTGGGCACTATGTATAGGAGAGGAGTGTGGAGGGTATGACAGTGGACACTATGTACAGGAGAGAAGTGTATGACAGCGGGCACTATGTACAAAAGAGGAGTGTGTAGGATATGACAGCGGGCGTTATGTATAGGAGAAAAGTGTAAAGAGTATGACAGTCGGCACTATGTACAGGAGAGAAGTGTGGAGAGTATGACAGTGGGCACTATGTATAGGAGAGAAGTGTGGAGAGTATGACAGTGAGCAGTATGTACAGGAGAGAAGTGTGTTGGATATGACAGCGGGCATTATGTATAGGAGAGAAGTGTCGAGGGTATGACAGTGGGCACTATGTATAGGAGAGAAGTGTGGAGAGTATGACAGTGGGCACTATGTATAGGAGAGAAGTGTGGAGAGTAGGACAGTGGGCACTATGTATAGGAGAGGAGGATGAAGTAATCTGGGAAGGAAAAATGTAAAGGTTTGTGGAAGGATGTTTAGGGACTGCGTAGTGGTTAAGCGGGCCATAGATGGATTGAAATTACACCAATTAAGCAGAGACCATGGGATAGCTGGTTTTACACAAGTCAACCTATTAACTGACTTGAGTACAACCAGCCTGTCAGGTTTTCCCCAAAACAATCAGTGCTGCCAGCTATAGTTAGCAACACTAATCATTGTATTGACTGGCAAAACACAATAACACTGCGGGAGTGATCGCCCCATTCACAGGTCAGCAGGTGAGAGGGTGTGTGGGGGCAGGCTGGGGAGAGATACTAGTCAGTCCCTGGGTAGGCACTGGTTAGTATCAGAGCCAGATACACACAGGTTACATACGCCACCATTGTTAGAGCGAGAGCAATAATTCTAGCACTAGACCTCCTCTGTAACTAAATATGTAACCTGTAAAAAAAATGTAAAGCATCGCTTAGTACACAACAAAAAATTGTGCTAACTTTAGTGTTTTTTTTATGAATGAAACAGTTTCTTTACAAAAAAAAGTTTGAAAAATTGCTGCACAAATATCGTGTAACATAAAAAGTTGCAAAGACCACCATTTTATTCCATAGGGTCTCTGCTAAAACATTATATAATGCTTGAGGGCTCTGAGTAATTTTCTAGCATAAAAAAATGATGATTTTTACATGTAGGAGAGAAGTCTCAGAATGGGCCTGGGTGGCAAGGGGTTAATTATCATAAGTAATATACAAATAATTATTATAAGCTCTGTGAGGTCATCCTCTCAGTCTGCTGCAGAGTGTTCCAGCTTGTATCTATACTGCCGCTCTGTATGTAGCTTCTGACAGGTTGTGCAAGGAGCCCCGTATCTCCGGAACCATAGATGATAACAGCCCCATATTTTAACCAGTGCTGGAGTGGGTCTTTAGCTACGAACCCCCCAAATGTGGGGTCTCTGTGACTCCTGATCGGCGAGCTACAATCCTCAAAGTCGATCTTTTTTTTTTTGGGGGGGGGGGGCAAATGGGCCTATCTTGAGAAAGGGGCCTGGAGCTGCAGCTCCAATAGCTCTTATGTTAATCCGGCCCTGCTCCTACTATTCAGATCTGTTCACAATAAAGGCTATTCACAGCATAGCAGAAAGTCAAATACATCTACTGTGCAGCACTACATATATATACTGTAGACTTGACATCATAATATTGAAAAAAATAAAAGCAATCAAGTGTAGCACTAACCCCAGATGGAGCTGCTGGTTTGATTGGGCTTACCGTTACCTTCTCCACCTCGATTTGTGTCTAGGGGTTTCCCGTGGTAGATGGACCAGTAAATTCAGAGACTGATAACAGATCCACATAAAGGTATTTTTATTTGCAAAAACGTAGTCAACGAACAGTCTCTTAAAATAGGATCAGAGGGTTAGGAGGAAAGTTCAGGTTCTCTTAGTGTCAAAGTCAATAATGAAGAACTTGCTTACTTTGACTAAATCCAGAGAATAGCCAATCACAGCTGGATGATCACTCAGGTTGGATAGTCCCTCTCTCACAAGGCCTAGCAGCCAACAAGGTGCTTAACTTAGGAACAAATCTCTGCCACAGACGTTGTTGTAGAACATGTAGAAAACGAAAACTTGCAGAACACTCGTGTGATACCCGGATCTGTCAGCCAGCTTGGCGATATCCACGAGATTGGATTCACTTAGGTACTTCAGCCCCACCAGGATCTTGCTAAGAAGCCAACCCGTACGTGGCCTTCTTCTGAAGAGTCCTCCCCTGGATAGCTACGGAGTTACTGGGCCTCTCCACGACCGGAGCTGGCACCCAAACACCTTAGAATCCTCTCTTTAGTTTCCTTGCCTCGGGCTAGCCAGCCCCGAGACAACAAGTCATGTGGATCCACAGCCCAGGCCATAGCCTTCCGGGGGGCTGGTCAGGAGGAACAGGACCGTGGAGTCAGAACATACTTCTGGACCGGAACCCCAAACCACGTGACATCCGCATTTTAAGTACCCTCTCCCAGAAAGCACAGCAAGAGTGACACTCCCACTGGGCAGGCTCCGAGAGAAAGTAACCTTAAAGCACCCAACCAGACTGTGATTTCATGCCTGCCAGAAGAGACAGTGCCCCCTGTGGCCAGGCTGAAACACCCTATAGTCCAGTCAGACTGATGCTCAGGGCCAAATTTAGAACAATTGTACCCAAACCAAACTGCAGTTTAGGTGTAACCTTAAATTTAAAAAAAACATAGCCTGTGCTCTTCAGGAGCCGGTGCTACACAAGAAACATAAGGATAGCAGACCTAAAGGTCCACAATGGCTCAATAATGCGTGAAATTACACTCCAAATGCCAAACTGAGAAAGTGATACTGTAATTCCCACGCCAGATGTGTCTCCGCCACAAGAAAAACATGTTACAGAGAAATCAGAATGTACTTAATACTCCACCAAACTTCCAACTACCATCCACCGTATTGGCATCAAGGGGGGATATCACTTTAAGCATCCATCTCCAATGGTCACTCGAAATACTCATGCATGTCAAAGAGAAAAAAACAGACAAGAGCTCCACACCTGATATGTTTTTATTAGAAAAGAATAAAATGCACTTACAAGTACAGAAAATGGAACAGCACCAGGGATTATTTTCAGCGGAAACGTGGGGGAACACAGTTTTGGCACCTCCAGCATTGACTGTATGTAATGGTGAGGGGTGCTGGGTTGTGCTACAAGGTCTATTAACTACTTAAGGACCGCCCACCGTCGTTATACGTCGCTACCTTGATGTTAAATACCGCTGTTATGGCAGCAGCTAGCTGCCATAACCCTGGTATTTTTTTAAAAATGGCTGGTGGTCCTCTTTCAGATAAAAGTGGTCTCAGCAGCGGATCTGCTGTGAGATCGCCCCCCTCCCGCCGCACTACAGTCATCTCTGCTGCTTACCGGAGCCGTCGGTAGTGGCAGAGATGATCGGGTCCTTTCCCCTCACTGCCTGGATTCCAAGAGAGGGAAAGATGGCCCCAGCTCAGCTCCATAGCATTGGACATCACTTCCGCCCAATGCTCTTAAAGCGGAGCTCCACCCGATTTTATGAGATTAGCTCAAGCCGATTACCTCAGTGTTATAAAATAAAAACTGGACTTTTTTTTTCCTACTGTACCTTTAATTTCCACATCTTGATCTGCATTTCCTGTATGTGGAGTGTGCTGATATGGGCGGGTATAGTGCGGCTATTTCGTAATTTCCTTTTTGCTGCACTGGCTCCTGGGAGCTTGTGTCATTGTTCCCAGGAGTCAGTGCGGCGGCCCCGGTACGAGTTACCGCGGGATTTCTTTTTTTTTTTTGGCATCACAAGAGGGCAGGAACTTCATGTGACCCCGCCCGTTGGGATGGCAACTATGATGCTCCATGAATTTACTATTGAGTATGCGTGGGAACGAGCAAGGCATGCTGGTAGTTAAACATCAAGGGAACAAGTAAATGCTTGTGGACTTCATATGCCCACAAGCAAGATGGGAACAGCCATCCCTATTTTTTATAAGTTCGGACATCGGGCAGGCTAAATCTAAAAACAAGTGAGTTTGCAATTGTTTATGTGCGATTGTGTGTAGCGCCGGCTCCTGAAGAGCACGCGCTATGCGTTTTGTCATTTAACTTTACCCTTGAACCGCAGTTTGGTTTTGGGTTTAATTACTCAAAATTTTGACCTTAGCACCAGTCTAGCTGGGCTGCATGGTGTTCTGCCTGACCATAGGTGGCGCTGCCATCTCTGGCAGGGTTTAGAACGCAGTCTAGTTGGGTGTATTAAGATTATTCTCTCTCGGAACCCGCCCAGTAGGAGTGTCACTCTTGCTGTGCCTTCTGGGAGGGGATACTTAAAGTGCGGACGTGAGATGTTTCAGGGTTTCGGTCCAGAGGTACTTTCTGACTGTTTGGTCCTGGTCCCCCTGACCAGCCCCCAGGACTTCTATGGACTGGGGTGCAGATCCACCTGACCTCATGGCTGGCTAGCCCGAGGCAAAGAAACTAAAGGAAGGATTCGGAGGTGGTCCGGTGCCATCTCGGTTAGTGGAGAGGCCCAGCAACTGTGAAGGTATCTAGGGGAGGACTCTTCGGGAGAAGGCCACGCAAGGGTTGGCTTCTCAACAAGAGCCAGAACAAGTTGAAAGACCCCAAGTGAATCCAATCTCGTGTGATATCACCGGACCGGCTGCAAGAAACTGGTACCTTACGAGGGTTCTACAAATTGTCTACAACCTTTCAGTTTTACTAAATTGTTCTACATCAAGTCGGTGGCAGAGGCTTGTTTCGATTTAAACACCCTGTTGGCTGCTAGACCTGGTGAGAGAAGGACTATCCAGTAAGGGTGAGGATCCAGCTGTGAATGTCTATTCTCTGGATTTCCTGATATGAGAGACTCTTTTTTCATACTGACTTAGTACTAAGAGTACCTGGACTTTCCTACCTAAACCCTCTAACCCTACATTGAGAGACTGTTTGTTAACTATTTTTGCAAAAACAAATCCCTTTAAGTAGATCTACAGTCTCTACAGTTCTTGGGCCATCTACCTTCGGAAACCCCTAGACGCACACGAGGTGAAGAAGGTAACGGTAAGCCCAAATAAAATCAGCCGCTCCTTCGGGGGTCAGTGCTATATGTGTTAATGGGTACAAAAAAAAAAATAGCGCTTGGAGCTCCGCTTTAAAGGGGAATTTTTTTTATTTGATTATTCATGCCATGTAACTAGGGATGAGCCGATCACCCCCGGTTCGGTTTGCAGCAGAATATGCAAACAGGCAAAAAATTTGTGCAAATTTGTGCAAACATCTATGGAACACGAATGTGAAAAATCAAAAGTGCTAATTTTAAAGGCTTATGTGCAAGTTATTGCCATAAAGTGTTTGGGGACCCGGGTGCTGTCCTAGGGGACATGTATCAATGCCAAACTAGGATTTCAAAACTGCCATTTTTTCAGGAGCAGTGATTTTATTAATGCTTAAAGTAAAAATGAAATATTACTTTAAATATTGTGCCTGGGGGGGGTTTCCTTAGTATATCTGTAAATTAGCGCATCTTTCCAGTTTTCATAACAGTACCACAGCAAAATTACATTTCAAAAGGAAAAAATCTACTTTAAAACTGCCTGCGGCTGTATTGTCGAGTCCCGGGAAATATAGATAAAAATCATTGAAAAAAAAGTGGCAGGGGTTCCCCCCAAAATCCATACCAGACCCTTATCTGAGCACACAACCTGGTAAGATGCAGGAGAAGGGGGGACAAGAGAGCACCCCCCTTTTCCTGAATCGTACCAGGCCACATGCCCTCAACATGGGGAGGTTGCTTTGGGGTCCACCCCAAAACACCTTGTCCCCATGTTGATGGGGACAAGGGCCTCTTCCCCACAACCCTTGCTTGGGTGGGGGGCTTATCAGAATCTTGAAGCCCCATTTAACAAGGGGGTGCCCCAGATTTCACCCCCCCCCCCCTATGTGAATGGGTATCGGGTATATTGTACCCCTACTCATTCACCAAAAAAAGTGTCAAAAAAGTAAAAATGATGTGACTTACGTGTTTTTGCCTGGACAGCTATTATATAGGCAAGGGCGGGCCATCCAGTAATGTAACTGGGTGGCCATGCCCCTTCTGACATCATGTGACATCACATGATGTCAGAGGCGGCGGGGTCACACGTTTTCATCCTCAGCTATATTACAGCTGTCATTGCAAAAAGGCTGGAGTCGGCAGGATGCCTCCCATGGAGGAGGAGGTTTTCCATTGTTTTTGTTTTTTTAGGTCCGTTGGTGCTGGGATTGAAGATGGATTTACATTGCGGCACACTTTTAAAAAAAATAAAATAAAGGAATTGTCCAAAACTGTTTCCTGACATTTTTATTTTCTGTCACTCTTTTGGTGAATAGGTAGGGGTTAAAGGGGGCTTCCAGATTCTGATAAGCCCCCGCCAGCAGACCCCCACAACCTCTGGGCAAGGGTTGTGGGGAAAAGGCCTTTGTCCCCATCAAGGTGTTTCGGGGGGACACCAAAGCACCCTCCTCATGTTGAGGGCATGTTGCCTGGTACAGTTCAGGAGGGGGGGCACTCTTGTCTCCCCCCTTTGCCTGCAACCTGCCAGGTTGCGTGCTCGGATAAGGATCTGGTATGGATTTTGGGGGGACTCCTACGCCATTTTTTAAAACATTTTGGTGCGGGGTTCCCCTTAAAATCCTTACCTGACTTGAGTGGCATGTTATGGATTTTAGGGGGAACCCCCACGCCATTTTTTTCAATGATTTTTATGTATATTGCCGGGATCCGACAATACATTACAGCCATGAGCAGTTTTAAATTAAATTTTTTCCTTTAGAAAATTACATTTTGCTGCTCTCATTCATTACACTATGTACGTCTGCGGTGTAAGCAGCCTTACATAGTGTGGGGTGTGGACTTAGCCCCCTGAGCCATGATCAGCCAAAGGCACCCTGCCTTTGGCCAAATTATGCAGATCAGGTGCATGCCTTGGCCAATCAGCAGCCATCAATGCACTGCGATCTCGCAGTGCATTGACCATCTCACAGTGCATTATGGGGCATTCCGTGGGCACTTAAATTTCCCGCAAATGCCCCATAATGTTCTAAATTTGGAGAACGGGCGAACACCCAATGTTCGAGTCAAACTTACGTTCGACTCGAACATCGGGCTCATCCCTACTGTTCATCCTTGTACTTATGGGGACCCTTGTCCAACACTACTCCCACCTGCACTAACTGCAAAGCTCTTCCCACAATGTTTGTCAATGCCCACCCCTTCCCCCTCTGCACCCCTCTTCCTGCACTGTTCATCTTTTGCACCTCCAGGGCACTGTGCAATAAAACTTTCTCAATGTATCAAAGTTACCATGATCACCGGTTTACAATCGATTGTAATTGATTTTGTCTACAATTGCCTTATTGTTTTCAGTAAAAGAGATAGTTCCATAGTATAGCCCCAAGGCAATAAACGGAGGGCCGGCATGGCAGGGGTTAACGGGGGCTTAGGGTATAGGGAGTTAATGGTAAGAGGGGGCGTTTCAGGGATTAGTAAGGGCTGTTCAGAGTGGGTTATGGGGATGGGGTGGAGCTTTGGGGGGAAGTGAGCTGGGGACGGAAAAGGGGGTGGTCTTCAGTTGGAAGGGGAAGAGTGTGGAACAACTTCCCCCTCTCCAGCCCTACATTTTGGGGGGCATTTTCATGTTTTGTTTTGGGGGACTTGAGCATCCTAGGGAGCAGGTTGTCGCACTTGGCAGGTGCAAGGTCCTTGTAGGTCATATGGGCCCATAAAAGGTATGCTGTAGGGACCAGTCTGAGGTACAGCTCCCAGTTGGTGTACGGGTACCTGCTAATTTTCTCTGAGTCATTGGTTTCGCGATTGGAGGCCTAATGCCTTGTACACACAGTCGGACATTCCGACCACAAAATCTGTCGGATTTTGTCCGAAACTGGTGTTACATACACACGGTCGGACAAAGTTGTCAGAAAATCTGATTGTTTGGAACGTGGTGATGTTCACTTTCGAACTATGGGGCTACTTAGAGGCTAGTAGCCAATAGCTTTGGTCTCGTAATTTGATCTGAGCATGCGTGGCACTTTGTCTGTTGGAATTCTCTACAAACGATCAGAAAAAGTCTGATCTGATTTTTTTTTGTTGTAAAATTTTTGATCCTGCTCTCAAATTTTTTCCGTTGGAAATTCAGATGGAAAAAGTCTGATAGAGCCCAAACACGATCTGATTTTCTGACATTATAATCCGATAGGACCTTTTCCATCTGAATTTCCGACCGTGTGTACAGGGCATTAGAAGTGACTAGCAGGTACAGTTCTGGTTTTATGCCTATTGGGACATTGGGCTCCCTTTTCTTTAATAAATTGTACGTTATGTTTTGTAAGGTTATTGATATGTCAATTATTGGATATTTACATTTGGTTAATAAAACGGCTGCTATGGCCAATTTACTCCAATTATGTGTGGTGTGGTCATCAGATGAAAGGGTGGGGTCAGGGCTCAAGTCCTATGGGAACGCATGGGAACAGAGTTCCTATTCTTTTTCCTCATTATTCCTGCAAGACTTTGAAGTATGTGAGCTGTGTGGCAGGTGATACACCAGCAGGCGCCGACACAGCTCGCAATAGTAAGCGGTGGACTGACCATTCAGGCATTGCCAGTAGGGGGCCCTATGACAGCTTCCTCTTCGATCTACCTGTCAATCACAGCTAGCTGACGGGTAGATCAGGTCCCTGTTGCTAAGAGATTGTATTTAGTCAGACCTCTCCTGATGCGTTCCTCCCCACCGGCCCCTCCTGATTTTCTGTCTCCTCATCCCACCCCCCCCCCCCCCCCCCGTCTCTGCGTGTCCTGTTGAATCCCCCCCTCCTCTATCTTCAGTGCCATATGATGAGAGAACCCAGAGGAGGAGCACAGCTATTCTGCTCACAGGACATGCAGGGAGAGAGGTGAGCTGAGGGAGGAACATCAGTTTGGGGTGGTAAGCTGAGCACAATACCTGACAAAGTTTAATGCCAGGAGGGAAGTTTATGTGGAAATATGTGAAGGGTTGGAATAACAGCGAGTGTGTGTTGGAGCCCTGCAGAGTTTTCAGCCCCCCAAGCTAACATACATCTCCTAAGCAGGAAAACATCACGATCTCCCCAAGCATTCTGTCCAGATAATGTGCAGTTCATTTATGACCTTTCCGTTTAACCCTGTGTTATCCAAACTCTGTCCAATGAAAAGTGTAAACTTACCACATAAACACTCTATATACAAAATAACATTCCCCAATAAAGATCAGAACATGATATTCACATTTGCATGGAAGCACAATTGAATAAATGCTGATTATTCAGAGAATTACCGTATTTATGTTTATTGAGGATTGTTTTTTTTTTAAGTACTAACAGTTAAGCTTCATACATACAATATGATAATTGGATGAAAAATACCACTTTCTTGATCATACATCACGGGACACAGGAGCTTCATTACATAGTGGGTTATATAGGCACCTCTGGTGATTGGACACTGGTTGACCCTAATTAAGGAGAATTCCTCCCCTATATAACCCCTCCCATCCGGGAGGCACCTCAGTTTTTTCGCCAGTGTCTGGTCGATGGTCACGTAAAACTTAGCTCTATGCGGGTCCCGGCGAGGGCCGAAGGGCTACAACAAACCGGATCCATACCTCGGGCCGATATTTGACTCCCAAGATGGTATGGTACCCGGGCCTCGTCTGCCGAAGACACGAGGTTTTGCCTGTAAGTCCTCTCCATTGGAAGACTGGACTCTGGGACAACCAGACTTGGGGTACTGTTTACTCAGGGCGCCCGTAAGTTTCTGGCAGAGTTTTTTACAAGGCCCAGGTAGGAGGATCTTTTCGTAAGAACCCCAGATACGCCTGAAGGTTGGCTAACAATACCCGCCGTGATGGGTGAAGGCTGGAATTGGTCTGAACACAGCAATTCCTGCGGCGGGGAACAGGTATGGGAAGTCATCCTATATATTTAATATATGAATGGATTTCTTCATTGTGAGTAGTTGTATGTCTTACCTGGTTTCCACCACTTGAGGGAGTAAGAGCAGCCTGATGCATACTTACATGCCTTTCAATACAAACACGCTCAGTGAAATGCCTGGTTCTCCCAGCTACTCACGTCTCCTTGCAGTCCCTGCCACAATAAAGGTAAAAGAGGGGTCCCACGCAGATCAGGGGGTCCCATGTCACTCCTTTTGGGTTCTCCCCCCCCCCCGGATCCCGCAGTCCTCGTGCATGCGCGCCGGGCGCGCTCCCGGCCTAATGGGGAAGGGGGGGGTGTGGTTGCCAGCTGTGCACAATCAGGTGCTCAATGCTGCAGTGCAGGCGCCAAAACGGCCGTTTTAAAAGCCCAGAGCGTCAGGGGACTGTAAGGTGAGACACAGGAGCTGTGGGCTGTAAGCATCCGTGGGATTGGATCCAGGCGAACCTTAAGACACCTACTCGGCATCATATTGTGCAGTTAAGCTTATATTGATTTATTGTGAGACTTTAAGCACAACAAAGTGATTGCATTTTACACTAGTAAGGGCCGGTTCACACAGCGAGGCGCGGCGAGGCGTCTCCGACTTACCTCGCCGCGACCTGCGGGGAGCTCAGCAGCGACTTGCAGAGGACTTCTGTATAGAAGTCAATGCAAGTCGCCCCCGAAGTCGCCCCGAAGTAGTACAGGAACCTTTTTTCTGAGTCGGAGCGACTCGAGTCGCTCCTCTCAGAACGGTTCCATTGTACAGAACGGGGGCGACTTGCGGGAGCGAGGCGAGGCGAGCCGTGTCGCCTCGTCTCGCCTCGCTGTGTGAACCGGCCCTAATTCTGCTTTGTAGCTCAGTACTATGTCTCCTCGTAAGAGGGTTTCAGGGGCAGGTAACAAAAGCACTGGCAAATCACCACCTAGGTCCAGGGGTTCCAAAAGTGCATGCAGATTACCATCCCCCTCTGCAAGAGTGGAGCCTGCATCTCAAGACGAGTCAGTGCCCCTTTCAGGCTTTGCAGCCTCTCCTAATGTCGCAGCCCCGGTCTATGTCACTGAGGACTCCCTTAGGGCTACATTGGAGGGTTTTGAAGGGAGGATCATGAATTTTATTTCTGCTTCCCTAAAAGATAGCAGAAAAAGGGGTAGATCCCCTCCCTCTGCTGAAATCCCTCTCTCAGACAGTTGCTCTGAAAATGAGGAGAGATCCCTATCTTTAGAAAGGGATCCTGAGCAGTCGGATCAGTCAGAGGATGAGGAGTTAGTCCCCTCCTCCCAGGCACTCAGAAAGCAGGTGCAGTATTACACTGAATTGGTGCGTACCACGTTCAGAATGCCGGCTGCTGAAGTCGCTACATCCTCTGTCTCTTCCCTGGGAGTCAGGAAAGCCCCACAGACTGCTTGTTCCTTCCCAATTCATCCTTTAATGGCTGACTTGATGTATGAGGACTGGGGACATCCCGATAAACTGTTTACTCCTCCCAAGAGGTTTTCTATGAATTATCCCGTGGAGGAAAGTTTCACCAAGAAATGGGGGGCCCCATCTGTTGATGCGGCTATCTCTTGTGTGAATAAAAACCTAACTTGTCCTTTGGATAATGCGCAGGTATTTAAGGATCCAGCTGACAAAAGGCTGGAAACCTTGTTAAAAGCCTCCTTTTCCATGGCCGGCGCTGTGGTGCAACCTACAGTCGCAGCCGTGGGGTTGTGCCAGTTCCTTAAGGAACAGGTCAAACAAATGTTTGAACTCCTCCCCAGCGAGGAAGTAGAGAAATATGCAGAGATGCCTCACATCCTATGTTTCATAATTGATGCGATTTTGGATTCTGTCCAACAAGCATCACGTTTGTCCCTCATGTTGGTACACATGCGTAGGGCTCTATGGCTAAAAAATTGGGCCGCTGAGATGTCATGCAAGAAGCATTTGGCTGGGTTCCCATTTAAAGGGGAGCGTTTGTTTGGAGAAGAATTAGATAAATTCGTCCAAAATATTTCAGGAGGTAAATCTACACTCCTTCCAGTCAAGAAGAGTAAGCGTCCCTCATTCAGGCGTACTCTTTCTCCCGAAGCGTCAAGCTCTAAACAGTGGTGACGGCCTTCCCAGCCCTCCGCTGCTAGAAAGCCTCAGGGCCGAGCCCAGGGACAGAAGAGGACTTGGGGGCGGAAGCCTGCCAAGCAAACCTCCAAGACCTCCCTGTGAAGGGGCGCCCCCGCTCGGCCGAGTGGGGGGAAGGCTCCTGCGGTTTGCAGGCGCCTGGCGGGAGGAGATTCAGGACAAATGGGTGATCTCTTCGGTATCTCTGGGCTACAGGCTAGAATTTCAGAAGATTCCACCCTCTCGTTTTCTAAGGTCAAGGATCCCCAAGGATCCGATAGAGCGGAAACCGCTACTCCTGGCCTTAGATCAGTTACTATCCCAAGGAGTGATAGTAGAGGTGAGCCCGAAAGATCAGGGTTCAGGTTTTTATTCGAATCTCTTCACCGTTCCAAAACCAAACGGAAGTGTCAGACCTATCTTGGATCTGAGAGACTTAAACCGGTTTCTACACATCCAGACCTTCCGGATGCAGTCTATACGCACTGTGGTTTCCTCCCTGCAGGGAGGAGAATTCATGGCATCAATAGATATCAGAGATGCATATCTCCATGTGCCAATATTTCCCGCACACCAGAAGTTTCTAAGGTTCGCGGTAGAGCAGCGCCATTTTCAATTTGTGGCCCTGCCGTTCGGCCTAGCTACGGCCCCCCGAGTCTTCACGAAGATTCTAGACCCTCTCTTAGCAACTTTAAGAGTTCAGGGCATAGCCGTCATGGCTTACCTAGACGACTTGCTTCTCGTAGAGAGAACTACAACGAGCCTAAGTCGCAGCGTCACCAAAACGCTAGAACATCTGGGCCGCCTAGGTTGGATTATAAACCTAGAAAAGTCGTCTCTGCAACCGACCACCAGGTTGGATTACCTGGGTCTCATTATCGACACCGCTCAGGGCAGGGTGTTCCTTCCAAGGCCAAAGGCCTTGGCCATTGGAGATCTGGTGCGCCTAGTTCTGGGCAGAAGATCTCCCTCTATTCGCCTATGTATGAGACTGTTGGGAAAGATGGTCGCCTCATTCGAGGCTGTCCCGTTTGCCCAGTTCCACTCAAGGCCCCTGCAAAGATGCATCCTTGCGATTTGGAACAGGAAGCCCCAATTTCTGGATCTTCCTATGCGTTTATCCCCCCGGGCACGCAAGAGTCTTGTTTGGTGGTTACAAACCAGAAATTTGCTAAAAGGCAAAACTTTTCTTCCCCTCTCATGGAAGATTGTCACAACGGATGCCAGCCTGACAGGCTGGGGAGCCGTATTAGAGGGAACATGCTCGCAGGGAAAATGGTCTGCGACCGAAAGTCTGCTGCCCATAAATATCCTAGAGATTTGGGCAGTTTACATGGCACTCAGAGAGTGGTCTCACAGACTGCGAGGCTTCCCGGTTCGGATTCAGTCCGACAATGCCACCGCGGTGGCTTATATCAATCACCAGGGCGGTACCAGAAGTCTGGTGGCCCAAAAGGAGGTGAATCGCATACTTGTCTGGGCAGAAGAGCATGTTCCGTGCCTCTCTGCAGTCTTCATCCCAGGAGTGGAGAATTGGCAGGCGGATTATCTCAGCCGCCAGCAGTTGTGCCCAGAAGAATGGGCTCTGCACCCCGATGGGTTTCGAGACATATGTTACAAGTGGGGCACTCCAGACGTGGATCTTTTTGCGTCCAGATTCAACAGGAAACTGGACAACTTTGTGTCAAGGACAAGAGATGCACTTGCTCAGGGGTCAGATGCTCTGACGGTTCCCTGGAATCAGTACAATCTGATCTATGCCTTCCCCCCGAACCCGCTACTGTCACGGTTCCTGGGAAGGGTCAAGAGGGAGGTGAAGTCGGTCCTTCTAGTGGCCTCGGCTTGGTCCAGGCGACCATGGTTCGCAGAAATCATGAAGCTAGCAGTGGGCAGGCCATGGACCCTCCCTCTCCGGCCAGATCTGCTCTCGCAGGGCCCAATTTACCATCCTGCTTTACGCAGTCTGAATTTGACGGTCTGGCTGCTGAGACCCACATTTTAAAAGGCCGTGGTCTTTCGGGGCCAGTCCTTTCCACTCTGGTCAATGCCAGAAAGCCGGCCTCCAGGCGTATCTATTACAAAATCTGGAGGGCATATGTTTCCTGGTGTGAACCCAGGAGATGGCATCCCAGAAGGTATGTCATTAGCAGAATCTTGGCCTTTCTCCAATCAGGCCTTGAATTGAATTTGGCCATAAGCACCATCAAGGTGCAGATTTCGGCCCTGTCAGTCTTTTTTCAAAGACCGCTTGCATCACATTCCCTGGTACGGGCCTTTATCCAGGGGGCTATGCAGATAGGACCGCCAGTCAGACCTCCGGTATGCCCATGGGATCTGAATTTGGTTCTCTCGGCCTTAGAAGCCCAACCATTTGAACCTTTGCATCTTGCTTCGTTAGTCCTCTTGACAAAGAAGCTAGTCTTCCTAGTAGCCATATCCATGGCTAGAAGGGTATCAGAATTGTCAGCTCTTTCTTGTAAAGAGCCCTATTTAATTATCCATAAGGACCGGGTGGTTATGCGTCCCAATAGGTCCTTTCTACCTAAGGTGGTTTCAGGTTTTCATCTGAATCAAGATATAATCCTACCATCCTTTTTTCCAAATCCTCAGTCCATAGAGGAAGAGTCCTTACACACTTTAGATGTGGTTAGAGCAATCAGTCTTTATCTTCAAGCAACTGCTCAGATAAGAAAAACTGACTGCTTATTTATTCTGCCAGAAGGCCCTAGAAGGGGTCAGGCAGCGTCAAAGTCCACTCTCTCGAGGTGGATCAGACAGGTTATTTCTCAGGCCTATAGCTTAAAGGGGAAGATTCCTCCTTTTCAGGTGAAAGCGCACTCTACTAGGGCTGTCAGTGCTTCTTGGGCAGTGCATCACCAGGCCTCCCTGGCTCAGATCTGTAAGGCTGCGACTTGGTCATCAATCCACACATTCACCAGATTCTATCAGGTGGATGTCAGAGGGCAAGAGGATATCGCCTTCGGGCTCAGTGTACTGCAGGCTGCAGTTTAGGTCCTCAGGTCCCTGGCGGTCTATGTTTATGATCTGTGTCTCCCTCCCCTCAACCTGAGCATTGCTATGGGACATCCCACTATGTAATGAAGCTCCTGTGTCCCGTGATGTATGATCAAGAAAATGGGATTTTTATATACAGCTTACCTGTAAAATCCTTTTCTTGAGAGTACATCACGGGACACAGGGCTCCCGCCCCTCTTGGGTTTTACGTGGTTCTTATTGCTTTGCTACAAAACTGAGGTGCCTCCCGGATGGGAGGGGTTATATAGGGGAGGAATTCTCCTTAATTAGGGTCAACCAGTGTCCAATCACCAGAGGTGCCTATATAACCCACTATGTAATGAAGCTCCTGTGTCCCGTGATGTACTCTCAAGAAAAGGATTTTACAGGTAAGCTGTATATAAAAATCCCATTTTTGAAGTGTTTGTGCATATGAGCGTATCATATTTTATTTTTATTTTCGTGGGGGAGTGGATCTTGGGTTGGAGTTCCCACACTTTTTTCCCCAGGACTTGACCCCTGGGTGGGGTTATTGGTATAGCAGGTAACAAGCCATAGTTAATACTATAGTCATGTCTGCTTTGTGGAATGCGGCCAAACTGAGATCTCAGAAGATACCATTTTTTTGTGTCATTTGAAAACCTCTCAATATCCTGCAGGGTTGACGTTGAAGAGTACAAAAGCATCTTGGCGATAATCATAGCTGTCTGGGAGATTAACAATTTGCCCAAGATCCTGCCCAATGTGACCCTGGGCTATCATATATTCAGTACTTGTAATGATCCAATGAAATCTTTGACATATGTCATAAGGATATTGTCTGGAGAAAAGGAAGCTCCTAACTATTACTGTAAGGGACGTGGAGAATTCGCTGGTTTTATTGGTGACAGCACTTTCCATTCAAATACTGCCGTGGCCCAGTTACTTAGTTTGTATCGGTATACACAGGTAAGTGATCATTTCAATATATTATGTGTGTAACACGTGTGTTCAATAGATGGCTTAGTACAGTCTTGGTGGAATATTTTTAGCATTACTTTTCTTTAATGAATGCAGATCAGAATTAACAGACATTTGAATATTTCAGGTACAGAACATTGTATCTAATGGAATTAGCCCCCTGAGCCATGATTGGCCAAAGGCCCCACACTATGTAAGGCTGCTTATATAGCGGCTGTACATAGTGTAATGAATGAGAGCAGCAACATTACATTTCTAAGGAAAAATTTAATTTAAAACTGCTCGCGGCTGTAATGTATTGTGGGAGCCCGGCAATACATATAAAAATCATTTAAAAAAACGGTGTGGGTTCCCCTCCCAAGTCCATTACCAGGCCCTTCAGGTCTGGTATGGATTTTAAGGGGAACCCAATGCCAAAATAAAAAAAAAATGGCATGGGGTTTCTCCCCCAAAACCCACACCCAGCTCTAATCCAAGCATGCAACCTGGCAAGCCACAGGAAAGGGCGAGTGGGAGAACGCTCTCCCCAACTGAACCATACAAGTTCACATGCCCTCAACATGGGGAAAGTGCTTTGGGGTCCCCCCAAAACACCTTGTCCCCATGTTTATGGGGACAAGGGCCTCATCCCCACCACCCTTGACCAATGGTTGTGGGGGTCTGCGGGTGGGGGGTTTATCGGAATCTGGAAGCTCCCTTTAACATGTGAATGGGTATTGGGTACATTGTATTTTTTAATAAAGGAATTGTCAAGAACCTTCAATTTTTGCTTTGACACTTTTTTTGGTGAATGAGTAGGGGTACAATGTACCCGATACCCATTCACATGGGGGGGGCGGGATCTGGGGGCTCCCTTGTTAAAGGGGGCTTCCAGATTCTAATAAGCTCCCCATCCACAGACCCCCCACAACCACTGAGCAAGGGTTGTGGGGATGAGTGTAAGAGTCCAGGGCTTACTACGCATGCACCAATGGTGCGTTGCCGCAAGTGGAAATCCGTGCCAACTGAGCATATGTCAAAGACGCTTAGTGCGCCAACCTGCACCTGCGCAGACTTGAAGGAAAAAGGCAGGAAAATGCCCAGGAGGTGCACAGGAAATTACCTCAACCTGATGAAAAAAGGCGTGGAAATGCCCAGGAGGCACACAGGAAGTGACCTCAAACTTCCCTATATAAGCCCAGCCCAGACACTGCAAAATTGCTGGATTATCTTTAGTCCCCCCTTGTTCCTGTGCTAGTGTGTGATCTGTCTGAACTTGTTGTGACCTGGAAACCTATTTGACTACTCTTGATTGCTGCTTGCCATTGACCTCAGATTTGTACCTTGGCCATTCTACTTCTTTACCCCTTTTGTACTCAGCTGCCAGATTGGAACCGACCCCGGCTTGGATCTTCTTCTTCTGATTAACCCTTTTATACTTTGTTGCCCAACTGGACCTGACCTCGGCTTGAATCTCGGACTAAGGCTTGCACAGTGCTCCGCACCCCTGGCACCCATGCCACTCGGTCTCCACCAAGTCTCTGTCTCCATCTTCAGAGGCTTTAAGGACCTGAGGTACAAGAGAGTCCACCTCATTACTTCGGTCTCACATCAGGTACGTGGCCTTTGTGACAGAATAATCCAGCCATGTATGAGACTGAGGGGAGTGCTTCTGCCTTTGAGGCCCTGTGCCAACAAGTGGCCTCTGTGTCTCAGGCCCTGACGTCCATACAAGAGGGGTACTTTCAACTGGAAGGTCAGCTGACTGAAATGGCCAATCTCACAGTTCTGAGCCCTGCAGAACCACCTGTTATGGCTATGGAGCAGCCCATCTCTACTCCAGCTCCTGAACCACAGGTTCCTATGCCAGAGCGCTTTTCAGGGGTTCGCCACAAGTTCTGGGCTTTCAGGAACGACTGTCGGCTATACTTTACCTTACAGCCTAGGACTTTCTTTTCAGAGGATACAAAGGGCGGGTTCATAGTATAGACTTACTTACAGAAGAACCTCAAGCTCGGGCTCATCAGTTATTGGAAAGGGAGTGTCCTATACTGCACTCACTGTTATAGATGGCCTTGTAGTTTGCTCGGCGGTCGGTTCGCGGCCAATTTTGCTCGTTCGCGATTAGCCAAACCGGTGGACTTCTGGCGCTGTTCGCGCAGGGGACATATGCATGTACATTGTGAAGAACTTTGACCCATGATGACAAATCCATCATGGGGTACAGGACAGGCAATTGAGACATTTCAGCACATGGACAATTGGACATTCCCCCTAACTTATAAATAGACCTGATCTGGCGTCCATTTTACATTCTGTCTTTTGTCAGTTTAGGGACAGGACGCTGTGTGGAGCAGGGACAGTCAGTTTAATCACTAGCTATTACTATTAGGTCCACAAAAGTCCTTTTAAGGACTGGTATAGGTATACAGTATATAGGGTTGTACACATATAATATACTTTCTTTCAAATATACAAAGTATATTATGGTGCACTGCTGACTGCTGTTCTGCTGAGTGTGCTGACTGATTCTGCAGCTGTCTTTTATCAGTGTAGGGACTGAGGGACAGTTTGGTGTTCTGAGCAGGGGCAGTCTGCAAATCACTAGCTACTAGGTCCACAAAGGTCCTTTTAAGAACTGGTATAGGTGTACAGTATATAGGGTTGTAATACACGTATAATATACTTTCTTTCTAATATAGAAAGCATATTATAGTGCACTGCGTGCAGTGCTGCTGACCGATTCTACAGCTGTAATTTCTCAGTGTAGGGAGGGACAGTTTTGTTTTTGGAGCAGGGACAGTCAACATAATAGGACCCCCGGTACAAACACAAAATGGCAGAAATGTTACCACCATCACAGAGGGCTGTCAGAATGGAGCACTTCCAGGCCTTGCTTCGAGAAATGCTGCATTCTGCTTTTGCGTGCGCTGGCAGAGGAGGAATTCCCACTCCCAGAGAAAGAGTTGCGGGTACCAATCCAACAGGGCCTGCAAGAAGAGAGCAGTTTGAAGATGTGTTGGTGACTTCTGATATGAGGTCATTCTTTCAGCCGACAGTACTCTCCATCTTGGTGCTGGTGTGGTGACAGTGCTCTCTCTCTGTGCTGGTGTGGTGTCAGTGCTCTCTATCTGGGTTCTGGTGTGGTGTCAGTTCTCTCTATCTCGGTGCTGGTGTGGTGTCAGTGCTCTCTATCGCGGTGCTGGTGCCAGTGCGCTCTATCACAGTGCTGGTGCCAGTGCTCTCTATCGAGGTGCTGGTGCCAGTGCTCTCTATCGAGGTGCTGGTGTCAGTGCTCTCTCTCTATCTCAGTGCTGGTGTCCGTGCTCTCTCTCTATCTCGGTGCTGGTGTTAGTGCTTTTTATCACGGTGCTGGTGTCAGTGCTCTCTCTCCATCTTGGTGCTGGTGTCAGTGCTCTGTATCACGGTGCTGGTGTCAGTGCTCTCTATCACGGTGCTGGTGTCAGTGCTCTCTCTCTATCTCGGTGCTGGTGTCAGTGCTCTCTCTCTATCTCGGTGCTGGTGTCAGTGCTTTTTATCACGGTGCTGGTGTCAGTGCTCTCTCTCCATCTTGCTGCTGGTGTCAGTGCTCTGTATCATGGTGCTGGTATCAGTGCTCTCTCTCTATATCGGTGCTGGTGTCAGTGCTCTCTCTCTATCTCATTCCTGTTGTCAGTGCTCTCTATCACGGTGCTGGTGTCAGTGCTCTCTATCACAGTGCTGGTGTCAGTGCTCTCTATCACGGTGCTGGTGTCAGTGCCCTCTCTCCATCTTGGTGCTGGTGTCAGTGCTCTCTATCATGGTGCTGGTATCAGTGCTCTCTCTCTATCTCGGTGCTGGTGTCAGTGCTCTCGATCACGGTGCTGGTGTCAGTGCTCTCGATCACGGTGCTGGTGTCAGTGCCCTCTCTCCATCTTGGTGCTGGTGTCAGTGCTCTCTATCATGGTGCTGGTATCAGTGCTCTCTCTCTATCTCGGTGCTGGTGTGGTGTCAGTGCTCTCTATCTCGGTGCTGGTTTTGTGTCAGTGCTCTCTATCTCAGTGCTGGCGTGATGTCAGTGCTCTCTATCTCGGTGCTGGTGTGGTGTCAGTGCTCTGTATCTCGGTGCTTTGGTGGTGTCAGTGCTCTGTATCTCGGTGCTTTGGTGGTGTCAGTGCTCTCTATTTCGGTGCTGGTGCGGTGTCAGTGCTTTCTATCACGGTGCTGGTGTCAGTGCTCTCTCTCCATCTTGGTGCTGGTGTGATCTCATTTCTCTCTATCTCGGTGCTGGTGCGGTGTCAGTGATCTCTATGGCCGCGTACACACGGGCGGAATGTCTGCCCAACTTAGTCCGCTGAACAGTGTTTCAGCGGACAATCCGCTCGTGTGTGGGCTTCAGTGGACTTTTTCAGCGGATTGTCTGACGAACAAAGTCTTACGGAATTTCCGTAAGACAGTCCGTCCAAACTTGGTTTCAGCGGACAGTCCGCTCGTGAGTAGGCTAGTTTGACAGACTAAGTTTGGCGCATGCTCAGAAAGGATTTACACAGCGAAGGTTGCATTGCAGTGTATTGGACGTCAAAATTTTCGTCCCGTCGTACGTGCCGTACACGTCATCGCGCAAGCTTTCAGCGGACTGTCTGCTCATCGTGTGTGGTCAAGTCCGTTCATGCAAATTTTGAACGGACTGTCTGTCGGATTGTCTGACAAACTTAATTGGCCAGATAATCCGCCCGTGTGTACGCGGCCTATCTCAGGGCTGGTGTGGTGTCAGTGCTCTCTATCATGGTGCTGGTGTCAGTGCTCCCTATCAAGGTGCTGGTGTGGTGTCAGTGCTCTCTCTCTATCACGGTGCTGGTGTCAGTACTCTCTATATTGGTGCTGGTGTGGTTTCAGTTCTCTCTATCTCGGTGCTAGTGTGGTGTCAGTGCTCTGTATCACAGTGCTGGTGTTGTCTCAGTGCTCTCTATCATGGTGCTGGTGTCAGTTCTCTCTCTCTATCATGGTGCTGGTGTGGTCTCAGTGCCCTCTATCATGATTCTGGTGTCAGTTCTCCCTATCAAGGTGCTGGTGTGGTGTCGGTGCTCTCTATCATGGTGCTGGTGTCAGTGTTCTCTCTCTATCACGGTGCTGGTGTCAGTGCTCTCTATCTCGGTGCTGGTGTGGTCGCAGTGCTCTCCATCACGGTGCTGGTGTCAGTGCTTTCTATTTTATTGCTGGTGTCAGTACTCTCTATCTCAGTGCTGGTGTGGTGTCAGTGCTCTGTCTCTCTATCTCAGTGCTGGTGTCAGTGCTCTCTCTTTATCTCGGTCCTGGTGTGGTGTCAGTGCTCTCTATCTCGGTTGGTGTCAGTTCTCTCTATCACGGTGCTGGTGTCACTGCTCTCTCTCCATCTTGGTGCTGGTGTCAGTGCTCTCTATCGCGGCGCTGGAGCCAGTGCTCTCTATCGAAGTGCTGGTGCCAGTGCTCTCTATCGAAGTGCTGGTGCCAGAGCTCTCTATCGAAGTGCTGGTGCCAGTGCTCTCTATCGAAGTACTGGTGTCTGTGCTCTCTCTCTATCTCGGTGCTGGTGTCAGTGCTCTCTCTCTATCTCGGTGCTGGTGTCAGTGCTCCCTATCAAAGTACTGGTGTGGTCTCAGTGCTCTCTATCACAGTGCTGGTGTGGTGTCAGTTCTCTCTATCACAGTGCGGGTGTGGTGTCAGTGTTCTCTCTCTCTATCTCGGTGCTGGTGTGGTGTCGGTGCTCTCTCTCTCTATATCGGTGCTGGTGTGGTGTCAGTGCTCTCTCTCAATTTCGGTGCTGGTGTCAGTGCTCTCTATCACGGTGCTGGTGTCAGTGCTCTCTCTCTATCTCGGTGCTGGTGTCAGTGCTCTCTCTCTTTCTCGGTGCTGGTGTCATGTCTGTGCTCTCTATCTCGGTGCTGGTGTGGTATTAGTGCTCTCTATCACAGTGCTAGTGTCAGTGCTCTCTCTCTCTAGCACATTGCTGATGTCAGTGCTCTCTCTCTATCACAGTGCTGGTGTCAGTGCTCTCTATCACAGTGCTGGTGTGGTGTCAGTGCTCTCTATCACGGTGCTGGTGTCAATGCTCTCTCTCTATCATGGTGCTGGTGTCAGTGCTCTCTATCTCAGTGCTGGTGTCAGTGCTCTCTATTACAGTGCTGGTGTCAGTGCTCTCTATTACAGTGCTGGTGTCAGTGCTCTCTATTACAGTGCTGGTGTCAGTGCTCTCTCTCTATCACGGTGCTGGTGTCAGTGCTCTCTCTCTCTCTCTCTCTTTATATATATATATATATATATATATATATATATATATATATATATATATATATAGATCGGTGCTGGTGTGATGTCAGTGCTCTCTATCTCAGTGCTGATGTGGTCTCAGTGCTCTTTATCACGGTGCAGGTTTGGTCTCAGTGCTCTCTATCTCGCTGCTGATGTGGTGTAAGTGCTCTCTATCATGTTGTTGGTGTGGTGTCAGTGCTCTCTATCACAGTGCTGGTGTGGTGTCAGTGCTCTCTATCACAGTGCTGGTGTGTTCTCATTGCTCTCTATCTCGGTGCTGGTGTGGTTTCAGTGCTCTCTATCACGGTGCTGGTGTCAGTGCCCTCTCTCCATCTTGGTGCTGGTGTCAGTGCTCTCTATCATGGTGCTGGTATCAGTGCTCTCTCTCTATCTCGGTGCTGGTGTCAGTGCTCTCGATCACGGTGCTGGTGTCAGTGCCCTCTCTCCATCTTGGTGCTGGTGTCAGTGCTCTCTATCATGGTGCTGGTATCAGTGCTCTCTCTCTATCTCGGTGCTGGTGTGGTGTCAGTGCTCTCTATCTCGGTGCTGGTTTTGTGTCAGTGCTCTCTATCTCAGTGCTGGCGTGATGTCAGTGCTCTCTATCTCGGTGCTGGTGTGGTGTCAGTGCTCTGTATCTCGGTGCTTTGGTGGTGTCAGTGCTCTCTATTTCGGTGCTGGTGCGGTGTCAGTGCTTTCTATCACGGTGCTGGTGTGGTGTCAGTGCTCTCTATCACGGTGCTGGTGTCAGTGCTCTCTCTCCATCTTGGTGCTGGTGTGATCTCATTTCTCTCTATCTCGGTGCTGGTGCGGTGTCAGTGATCTCTATGGCCGCGTACACACGGGCGGAATGTCTGCCCAACTTAGTCCGCTGAACAGTGTTTCAGCGGACAATCCGCTCGTGTGTGGGCTTCAGTGGACTTTTTCAGCGGATTGTCTGACGAACAAAGTCTTACGGAATTTCCGTAAGACAGTCCGTCCAAACTTGGTTTCAGCGGACAGTCCGCTCGTGAGTAGGCTAGTTTGACAGACTAAGTTTGGCGCATGCTCAGAAAGGATTTACACAGCGAAGGTTGCATTGCAGTGTATTGGACGTCAAAATTTTCGTCCCGTCGTACGTGCCGTACACGTCATCGCGCAAGCTTTCAGCGGACTGTCTGCTCATCGTGTGTGGTCAAGTCCGTTCATGCAAATTTTGAACGGACTGTCTGTCGGATTGTCTGACAAACTTAATTGGCCAGATAATCCACCCGTGTGTACGCGGCCTATCTCAGGGCTGGTGTGGTGTCAGTGCTCTCTATCATGGTACTGGTGTCAGTGCTCCCTATCAAGGTGCTGGTGTGGTGTCAGTGCTCTCTCTCTATCACGGTGCTGGTGTCAGTACTCTCTATATTGGTGCTGGTGTGGTTTCAGTTCTCTCTATCTCGGTGCTAGTGTGGTGTCAGTGCTCTGTATCACAGTGCTGGTGTTGTCTCAGTGCTCTCTATCATGGTGCTGGTGTCAGTTCTCTCTCTCTATCATGGTGCTGGTGTGGTCTCAGTGCCCTCTATCATGATTCTGGTGTCAGTTCTCCCTATCAAGGTGCTGGTGTGGTGTCGGTGCTCTCTATCATGGTGCTGGTGTCAGTGTTCTCTCTCTATCACGGTGCTGGTGTCAGTGCTCTCTATCTCGGTGCTGGTGTGGTCGCAGTGCTCTCCATCACGGTGCTGGTGTCAGTGCTTTCTATTTTATTGCTGGTGTCAGTACTCTCTATCTCAGTGCTGGTGTGGTGTCAGTGCTCTGTCTCTCTATCTCAGTGCTGGTGTCAGTGCTCTCTCTTTATCTCGGTCCTGGTGTGGTGTCAGTGCTCTCTATCTCGGTTGGTGTCAGTTCTCTCTATCACGGTGCTGGTGTCACTGCTCTCTCTCCATCTTGGTGCTGGTGTCAGTGCTCTCTATCGCGGCGCTGGAGCCAGTGCTCTCTATCGAAGTGCTGGTGCCAGTGCTCTCTATCGAAGTGCTGGTGCCAGAGCTCTCTATCGAAGTGCTGGTGCCAGTGCTCTCTATCGAAGTGCTGGTGTCTGTGCTCTCTCTCTATCTCGGTGCTGGTGTCAGTGCTCTCTCTCTATCTCGGTGCTGGTGTCAGTGCTCTCTATCAAAGAACTGGTGTGGTCTCAGTGCTCTCTATCACAGTGCTGGTGTGGTGTCAGTTCTCTCTATCACAGTGCGGGTGTGGTGTCAGTGTTCTCTCTCTCTATCTCGGTGCTGGTGTGGTGTCGGTGCTCTCTCTCTCTATATCGGTGCTGGTGTGGTGTCAGTGCTCTCTCTCAATTTCGGTGCTGGTGTCAGTGCTCTCTATCACGGTGCTGGTGTCAGTGCTCTCTCTCTATCTCGGTGCTGGTGTCAGTGCTCTCTCTCTTTCTCGGTGCTGGTGTCATGTCTGTGCTCTCTATCTCGGTGCTGGTGTGGTATTAGTGCTCTCTATCACAGTGCTAGTGTCAGTGCTCTCTCTCTCTAGCACATTGCTGATGTCAGTACTCACTCTCTATCACAGTGCTGGTGTCAGTGCTCTCTACCACAGTGCTGGTGTGGTGTCAGTGCTCTCTATCACGGTGCTGGTGTCAATGCTCTCTCTCTATCATGGTGCTGGTGTCAGTGCTCTCTATCTCAGTGCTGGTGTCAGTGCTCTCTATTACAGTGCTGGTGTCAGTGCTCTCTATTACAGTGCTGGTGTCAGTGCTCTCTCTCTATCACGGTGCTGGTGTCAGTGCTCTCTCTCTCTCTTTATATATATATATATATATATATATATATATATATATATATATATATATATATATATATATCGGTGCTGGTGTGATGTCAGTGCTCTCTATCTCAGTGCTGGTGTGGTCTCAGTCCTCTTTATCACGGTGCAGGTTTGGTCTCAGTGCTCTCTATCTCGCTGCTGATGTGGTGTAAGTGCTCTCTATCATGTTGTTGGTGTGGTGTCAGTGCTCTCTATCACAGTGCTGGTGTGGTGTCAGTGCTCTCTATCACAGTGCTGGTGTGTTCTCATTGCTCTCTATCTCGGTGCTGGTGTGGTTTCAGTGCTCTCTATCACGGTGCTGGTGTCAGTGCTCTCTGTCCATCTTGGTGCTGGTGTCAGTGCTCTCTATCACGGTGCTGGTGTCAGTGCTCTTTCTCTACATCGGTGCTGGTCTGGTGTCAGTGATCTTTATCACGGTGCGCGTGTCAGTGCTCTCTATCACGGTGCTGGTGTCAGTGCTTTCTCTCCATCTTGGTGCTGGTTTGTTCTCATTTCTCTCTATCTCGGTGCTGGTGTGGTGTCAGTGATCTCTATCTCGGGGCTGGTGTGGTGTCAGTGATCTCTATCTCGGGGCTGGTGTCAGTGCTCCCTATCAAGGTGCTGGTGTGGTGTCAGTGCTCTCTATCACGGTGCTGGTGTCAGTGCTCTCTCTCTATCACGGTGCTGATGTTAGTACTCTCTATCTTGGTGCTAGCGTGGTGTCATTGCGCTCTATCACGGTGCTGGTGTGGTGTCAGTGCTCTCTTACACAGTGCTGGTGTGTTCTCAGTGCTCTCTATCACGGTGCTGTTGTCTGTGCTCTCTATCTCGGTGCTGGTGTCTGTGCTCTCTATCACGGTGCTGGTGTCAGTGCTCTCTATCACGGTGCTGGTGTCAGTGCTCTCCATCACGGTGCTGGTGTCAGTGCTCTCTGTCACGGTGCTGGTGTCAGTGCTCTCTGTCACGGTGCTGGTGTCAGTGCTCTCTGTCACGGTGCTGGTGTCAGTGCTCTATCTCAGTGCTGGTGTCAGTGCTCTCTATCATGGTGCTGGTGTCAATGCTCTCTCTCTATCACTGTGCTGGTGTCAGTGCTCTCTATCATGGTGCTGGTGTCAGTGCTCTCTATCACAGTGCTGGTGTCAGTGCTCTCTATCACGGTGCTGGTGTCAGTGCTCTTTCTCCATCTTGGTGCTGGTGTCAGTGCTATCTCTCTCTCTCTATCTCGGTGCTGGTGTGGTGTCAGTGCTCTCTATATTGGTGCTGGTGTGGTGTCAGTGCTCTCTATCACAGTGCTGGTGTGTTCTCAGTGCTCTCTATCACGGTGCTGGTGTCAGTGCTCCCTATCAAGGTGCTGGTGTGGTGTCAGTGCTCTCTATCACGGTGCTGGTGTCCGTGCTCTCTCTCTATCAAGGTGCTGATGTTAGTACTCTCTATCTTGGTGCTAGCGTGGTGTCATTGCGCTCTATCACGGTGCTGGTGTGGTTTCAGTGCTCTCTTTCACAGTGCTGGTGTGTTCTCAGTGCTCTCTATCACGTGCTGGTGTCTGTGCTCTCTATCTCGGTGCTGGTGTCTGTGCTCTCTATCACAGTGCTGGTGTCAGTGCTCTCTATCATGGTACTGGTGTCAGTGCTCTCTACCACGGTGCTGGTGTCAGTGCTCTCTATCACGGTGCTGGTGTCAGTGCTCTCTATCACGGTGCTGGTGTCAGTGCTCTCTATCACAGTGCGGTTTTCAGTGCTCTCTATCACGGTGCTGGTGCCAGTGCTCTCTCTCCATCTTGTTGCTGGTGTGTTCTCATTTCTCTCTATCTCAGTGCTGGTGTGGTGTCAGTGATCTCTATCTCGGTGCTGGTGTGGTGTCTCTCTCTCTATCAAGGTGCTGGTGTCAGTGCTCTCTCTCTATCTTGGTGCTGGTGTCAGTGCTCTCTCTCTATCTCAGTGCTGGTGTGGTCTTAGTGCTCTCTATCACAGTGCTAGTGTCAGTGCTCTCTCTCTCTCTAGCAAAGTGCTTATATCAGTACTCTCTCTCTATCACAGTGCTGGTGTCAGTGCCCTCTATCTCAGTGCTGGTGTCAGTGCTCTCTATCACATTGCTGGTGTGGTGTCAATGCTCTCTATCACAGTGCTGGTGACAGTGCTCTCTATCACGGTGCTGGTGTCAGTGCTCTCTCTCCATCACGGTGCTGGTGTCAGTGCTCTCTATCACGGTGCTGGTGTCAGTGCTCTCTCTCTCCCTCTATATATCGGTGCTGGTGTGGTGTCAGTGCTCTCTATCTCGGTGCTGGTGTGATGTCAGTGCTCTCTATCTCAGTGCTGGTGTGGTGTCAGTGCTCTCTATCACAGTGCTGGTGTCAGTGCTCTATCTCAGTGCTGGTGTCAGTGCTCTCTATCATGGTGCTGGTGTCAATGCTCTCTCTCTATCACTGTGCTGGTGTCAGTGCTCTCTATCATGGTGCTGGTGTCAGGCTCTCTATCATGGTGCTGGTGTCAGTGCTCTCTATCACGGTGCTGGTGTCAGTACTCTTTCTCCATCTTGGTGCTGGTGTCAGTGCTCTCTCTCTATCTCGGTGCTGGTGTGGTGTCAGTGCTCTCTATCTTGGTGCTGGTGTGGTGTCAGTGCTCTCTATCACGGTGCTGGTGTGGTGTCAGTGCTCTCTATCATGGTGCTGGTGTCAATGCTCTTTCTCTATCACTGTGCTGGTGTCAGTGCTCTCTATCATGGTGCTGGTGTCAGTGCTCTCTATCACGGTGCTTGTGTCAGTGCTCTCTATCACGGTGCTGGTGTCAGTGCTCTTTCTCCATCTTGGTGCTGGTGTCAGTGCTATCTCTCTCTCTCTATCTCGGTGCTGGTGTGGTGTCAGTGCTCTCTATATTGGTGCTGGTGTGGTGTCAGTGCTCTCTATCACAGTGCCGGTGTGTTCTCAGTGCTCTCTATCACGGTGCTGTTGTCAGTGCTCCCTATCAAGGTGCTGGTGTGGTGTCAGTGCTCTCTATCACGGTGCTGGTGTCAGTGCTCTCTCTCTATCATGGTGCTGATGTTAGTACTCTCTATCTTGGTGCTAGCGTGGTGTCATTGCGCTCTATCACGGTGCTGGTGTGGTTTCAGTGCTCTCTTTCACAGTGCTGGTGTGTTCTCAGTGCTCTCTATCACGAGCTGGTGTCTGTGCTCTCTATCTCGGTGCTGGTGTCTGTGCTCTCTATCACAGTGCTGGTGTCAGTGCTCTCTATCACGGTGCTGGTGTCAGTGCTCTCTACCACGGTGCTGGTGTCAGTGCTCTCTATCACGGTGCTGGTGTCAGTGCTCTCTATCACGGTGCTGGTGTCAGTGCTCTCTATCACAGCGCGGTTGTCAGGGCTCTCTATCACGGTGCTGGTGCCAGTGCTCTCTCTCCATCTTGTTGCTGGTGTGTTCTCATTTCTCTCTATCTCAGTGCTGGTGTGGTGTCAGTGATCTCTATCTCGGTGCTGGTGTGGTGTCTCTCTCTCTATCAAGGTGCTGGTGTCAGTGCTCTCTCTCTATCTTGGTGCTGGTGTCAGTGCTCTCTCTCTATCTCGGTGCTGGTGTGGTCTTAGTGCTCTCTATCACAGTGCTAGTGTCAGTGCTCTCTCTCTCTAGCAAAGTGCTGATGTCAGTACTCTCTCTCTATCACAGTGCTGGTGTCAGTGCCCTCTATCTCAGTGCTGGTGTCAGTGCTCTCTATCACATTGCTGGTGTGGTGTCAATGCTCTCTATCACAGTGCTGATGTCAGTGCTCTCTCTCCATCACGGTGCTGGTGTCAGTACTCTCTATCACGGTGCTGGTGTCAGTGCTCTCTCCCTCTATATATCGGTGCTGGTGTGGTGTCAGTGCTCTCTATCTCGGTGCTGGTGTGATGTCAGTGCTCTCTATCTCAGTGCTGGTGTGGTGTCAGTGCTCTCTATCACAGTGCTGGTGTCAGTGCTCTCTATCATGGTGCTGGTGTCAATGCTCTCTCACTCCCTCTATATATCGGTGCTGGTGTGGTGTCAGTGCTCTCTATCTCGGTGCTGATGTGATGTCAGTGCTCTCTATCTCAGTGCTGGTGTGGTGTCAGTGCTCTCTATCACAGTGCTGGTGTCAGTGCTCTATCTCAGTGCTGGTGTCAGTGCTCTCTATCATGGTGCTGGTGTCAATGCTCTCTCTCTATCACTGTGCTGGTGTCAGTGCTCTCTATCATGGTGCTGGTGTCAGTGCTCTCTTTCACGGTGCTTGTGTCAGGCTCTCTATCATGGTGCTGGTGTCAGTGCTCTCTATCACGGTGCTTGTGTCAGGCTCTCTATCATGGTGCTGGTGTCAGTGCTTTCTATCACGGTGCTGGTGTCAGTACTCTTTCTCCATCTTGGTGCTGGTGTCAGTGCTCTCTCTCTCTCTATCAAGGTGCTGGTGTCAGTGCTCTCTCTCTATCTTGGTGCTGGTGTCAATGCTCTCTCTCTATCTCGATGCTGGTGTGGTCTTAGTGCTCTCTATCACAGTGCTAGTGGCAGTGCTCTCTCTCTCTCTAGCAAAGTGCTGATGTCAGCACTCTCTCTCTATCACAGTGCTGGTGTCAGTGCCCTCTATCTCAGTGCTGGTGTCAGTGCTCTCTATCACAGTGCTGGTGTGGTGTCAGTGCTCTCTATCACAGTGCTAGTGTCAGTGCTCTCTCTCTCTCTCTAGCAAAGTGCTGATGTCAGTACTCTCTCTCTCTATCACAGTGCTGGTGTCAGTGCCCTCTATCTCAGTGCTGGTGTCAGTGCTCTCTATCACATTGCTGGTGTGGTGTCAATGCTCTCTATCACAGTGCTGGTGTCAGTGCTCTATCTCAGTGCTGGTGTCAGTGCTCTCTATCAGGGTGCTGGTGTCAGTGCTCTCTCTCCATAACGGTGCTGGTGTCAGTGCTCTCTATCACGGTGCTGGTGTCAGTGCTCTCTCTCTCCCTCTATATATCGGTGCTGGTGTGGTGTCAGTGCTCTCTATCTCGGTGCTGGTGTGATGTCAGTGCTCTCTATCTCAGTGCTGGTGTGGTGTCAGTGCTCTCTATCACAGTGCTGGTGTCAGTGCTCTATCTCAGTGCTGGTGTCAGTGCTCTCTATCATGGTGCTGGTGTTAATGCTCTCTCTCTCTCTCACTGTGCTGGTGTCAGTGCTCTCTATCATGGTGCTGGTGTCAGTGCTCTCTATCACGGTGCTTGTGTCAGGCTCTCTATCATGGTGCTGGTGTCAGTGCTCTCTATCACGGTGCTGGTGTCAGTGCTCTTTCTCCATCTTGGTGCTGGTGTCAGTGCTCTCTCTCTCTCAATCTCGGTGCTGGTGTGGTGTCAGTGCTCTCTATCTTGTTGCTGGTGTGGTGTCAGTGCTCTCTATCACGGTGCTGGTGTGGTGTCAGTGCTCTCTATCACAGTGCTGGTGTGTTCTCAGTGCTCTCTATCATGGTGCTGGTGTCAGTGTTCTCTATGTCAGTACTGGTGTCAGTGCTCTCTCTCCATCTTGGTGCTGGTGTGTTCTCATTGCTCTCTATCTCGGTGCTGGTGTGGTTTCAGTGCTCTCTATTATGGTGCTGGTGTCAGTGCTCTCGGTCCATCTTGGTGCTGGTGTCAGTGCTCTCTATCACTGTACTGGTGTCAGTGCTCTTTCTCTATATCGGTGCTGGTGTGGTGTCAGTGCTCTCTATCACGGTGCTGGTGTCAGTGCTCTCTATCACGGTGCTGGTGTCAGTGCTCTCTATCACGGTGCTGGTGTCAGTGCTCTCTATCACGGTGCTGGTGTCAGTGCTTTCTCTCCATCTTGGTGCTGGTGTGTTCTCATTACTCTCTATCTCGGGGCTGGTGTGGTGTCAGTGATTTCTATCATGGTGCTGGTGTGGTGTCAGTGCTCTCTATCACGGTGCTGGTGTCAGTGCTCTCTCTCTATCATGGTGCTGATGTCAGTGCTCTCTATCTCAGTGCTGGTTTCAGTGCTCTCTATCTCAGTGCTGGTTTCAGTGCTCTATCTAAATGCTGGTGTCAGTGCTCTCTATCACGGTGCTGGTGTCAGTGCTCTCTCTCCATCATGGTGCTGGTGTCAGTGCTCTCTATCACGGTACTGGTGTCAGTGCTCTCTATCACGCTGCTGGTGTCAGTGCTCTCTCGCTATATATATATATATATATATATATATATATATATATATATATATATATATATATATATATATATATATTGGTGCTGGTGTGGTCTCAGTGCTCTCTATCTCAGTGCTGGTGTCAGTGCTCTCTATCACGGTGCTTCGGTCAGTGCTCTCTATCACGGTGCTGGTGTCAGTGCTCTTTCTTCATCTTGGTGCTGGTGTCAGTGCTCTCTCTCACTCTCTATCTCGGTGCTGGTGTGGTCTTAGTGCTCTCTATCACAGTGCTAGTGGCAGTGCTCTCTCTCTCTAGCAAAGTGCTGATGTCAGTACTCTCTCTCTATCACAGTGCTGGTGTCAGTGCCATCTATCTCAGTGCTGGTGTCAGTGCTCTCTATCACATTGCTGGTGTGGTGTCAATGCTCTCTATCACAGTGCTGGTGTCAGTGCTCTATCTCAGTGCTGGTGTCAGTGCTCTCTATCACGGTGCTGGTGTCAGTACTCTCTCTCCATCACGGTGCTGGTGTCAGTACTCTCTATCACGGTGCTGGTGTCAGTGCTCTCTCCCTCTATATATCGGTGCTGGTGTGGTGTCAGTGCTCTCTATCTCGGTGCTGGTGTGATGTCAGTGCTCTCTATCTCAGTGCTGGTGTGGTGTCAGTGCTCTCTATCACAGTGCTGGTGTCAGTGCTCTCTATCATGGTGCTGGTGTCAATGCTCTCTCTCTATCACTGTGCTGGTGTCAGTGCTCTCTATCATGGTGCTGGTGTCAGTGCTTTCTATCACGGTGCTTGTGTCAGGCTCTCTATCATGGTGCTGGTGTCAGTGCTCTCTATCACGGTGCTGGTGTCAGTGCTCTTTCTCCATCTTGGTGCTGGTGTCAGTGCTCTCTCTCTCTCTCGGTGCTGGTGTGGTGTCAGTGCTCTCTATCTTGGTGCTGGTGTGGTGTCAGTGCTCTCTATCACGGTGCTGGTGTGGGTTTCAGTGCTCTCTATCACAGTGCTGGTGTGTTCTCAGTGCTCTCTATCACGGTGCTGGTGTCAGTGTTCTCTATGTCAGTACTGGTGTCAGTGCTCTCTCTCCATCTTGGTGCTGGTGTGGTTTCAGTGCTCTCTATCATGAAGCTGGTGTCAGTGCTCTCTGTCCATCTTGGTGCTGGTGTCAGTGCTCTCTATCACGGTGCTGCTGTCAGTGCTCTTTCTCTATATCGGTGCTGGTGTGGTGTCGGTGCTCTCTATCTCGGTGCTGGTGTAGTGTCAGTGCTCTCTATCACGGTGCTGGTGTCAGTGCTCTCTATCACGGTGCTGGTGTCAGTGCTTTCTCTCCATCTTGTTGCTGGTGTGATATCCTTACTCTCTATTTCGGTGCTGGTGTGGCGTCAGTGATCTCTATCTCGGGGCTGGTGTGGTGTCAGTGATCTCTATCATGGTGCTGGTGTGATGTCAGTGCTCTCTATCACGGTGCTGGTGCCAGTGCTCTCTCTCTATCATGGTGCTGATGTCAGTGCTCTCTATCTCAGTGCTGGTTTCAGTGCTCTCTATCAAGGTGCGGGTGTCAGTGCTCTATCTCAATGCTGGTGTCAGTGCTCTCTATCACGGTGCTGGTGTCAGTGCTCTCTCTCCATCACGGTGCTGGTGTCAGTGCTCTCTATCACGGTGCTGGTGTCAGTGCTCTCTATCACGGTGCTGGTGTCAGTGCTCTCTATCACGGTGCTTCTGTCAGTGCTCTCTACGACGGTGCTGGTGTCAGTGCTCTTTCTCCATCTTGGTGCTGGTGTCAGTGCTTTCTATCACGGTGCTGGTGTCAGTGATCTCTCTCCATCTTGGTGCTGGTGTGTTCTCATTACTCTCTATCTCGGTGCTGGTGTGGTGTCAGTGACCTCTATCTCGGGGCTGGTGTGGTGTCAGTGATCTCTATCATGGTGCTGGTGTAGTGTCAGTGCTTTCTATCACGGTGCTGGTGTCAGTGCTTTCTCTCCATCTTGGTGCTGGTGTGTTCTCATTACTCTCTATCTCGGTGCTGGTGTGGTGTCAGTGATCTCTATCTCGGGGCTGGTGTGGTGTCAGTGATCTCTATCACGGCGCTGGTGTCAGTGCTCTCTCTCTATCATGGTGCTGATGTCAGTGCTCTCTATCTCAGTGCTGGTTTCAGTGCTCTCTATCACGGTGCGGGTGTCAGTGCTCTATCTCAATGCTGGTGTCAGTGCTCTCTCTCCATCACGGTGCTGGTGTCAGTGCTCTCTATCACGGTGATGGTGTCAGTGCTCTCTATGACGGTGCTTGTGTCAGTGCTCTCTATGACGGTGCTGGTGTCAGTGCTCTTTCTCCATCTTGGTGCTGGTGTCAGTGCTCTCTCTCTCTCTATCTCGGTACTGGTGTAGTGTCATTGCTCTCCATCTCGGTGCTGGTGTGGTATAAGTGCTCTCTATCATGTTGCTGGTGTGGTGTCAGTGCTCTCTATCACGGTGCTGGTGTGGTGTCAGTGCTCTCTATCACGGTGCTGGTGTCAGTGTTCTCTATGTCAGTAAGGTGTCAGCTGGTGTCAGTGCTCTCTCTCCATGTTGGTTCTGGTGTGTTCTCGTTGCTCTCTATCTCGGTGCTGGTGTGGTTTCAGTGCTCTCTATCACGGTGCTGGTGTCAGTGCTCTCTGTCCATCTTGGCGTTGGTGTCAGTGCTCTTTCTCTATATCGGTGCTGGTGTAGTGTCAGTGCTCTCTAGCATGGTGCTGGTGTCAGTGCTCTCTATCACGGTGTTCTCATTACTCTCTATCTCGGTGCTGGTGTGGTGTCAGTGATCTCTATCTCGGGGCTGGTGTGGTGTCAGTGATCTCTAACATGGTGCTGGTGTCAGTGCTCCCTATCAAGGTGCTGGTGTGGTGTCAGTGCTCTCTATCACGGTGCTGGTGTCATTGCTCTCTCTCTATCATGGTGCTGATGTCAGCACTTTCTTATCTTGGTGCTAGCGTGGTGTCATTGCGCTCTATCATGGTGCTGGTGTGTTCTCAGTGCTCTCTTTCACGGTGCTGGTGTGTTCTCAGTGCTCTCAATCTTGGTGCTGGTGTCTGTGCTCTCTATCACGGCGCGGGTGTCAGTGCTCTCTATCACGGCGCGGGTGTCAGTGCTCTCTATCTCAGTGCTGGTGTCAGTGCTCTCTATCACGGCGCGGGTGTCAGTGCTCTCTATCACGGTGCTGGTGTCAGTGCTCTCTATCACGGTGCTGGTGTCAGTGCTCTCTATCACGGTGCTGGTGTCAGTGCTCTTTCTCTATCATGGTGCTGATGTCAGTACTCTCTTATCTTGGTGCTAGCGTGGTGTCATTGCGCTCTATCATGGTGCTGGTGTGTTCTCAGTGCTCTCTTTCACGGTGCTGGTGTGTTCTCAGTGCTCTCAATCTTGGTGCTGGTGTCTGTGCTCTCTATCACGGCGCGGGTGTCAGTGCTCTCTATCACAGCGCGGGTGTCAGTGCTCTCTATCACGGCGCGGGTGTCAGTGCTCTCTATCTCAGTGCTGGCGTCAGTGCTCTCTATCACGGCGCGGGTGTCAGTGCTCTCTATCACGGTGCTGGTGTCAGTGCTCTCTATCACGGTGCTGGTGTCAGTGCTCTCTATCACGGTGCTGGTGTCAGTGCTCTTTCTCCATCTTGGTGCTGGTGTCAGTGCTCTCTCTCTCTATCTCGGTGCTGGTGTGGTGTCAGTGCTCTCTATCTGGGTGCTGGTATGGTGTCAGTGCTCTCTATCGCGGTGCTGGTGTGGTGTCAGTGCTCTCTATCACAGTTGTGGTGTGGTGTCAGTGCTCTCTATCACAGTGCTGGTGTGTTCTCAGTGCTCTCTATCACGGTGCTGGTGTCAGTGTTCTCTATGTCAGTGCTGGTGTCAGTGCTCTCTATCACGGTGCTGGTGTCAGTGCTCTCTCTCCATCTTGGTGCTGGTGTCAGTGCTCTCTGTCACGGTGCTGGTGTCAGTGCTCTCTCTCTCTATCTCGGTGCTGGTGTGGTTTCAGTGCTCTCTATCATGGTGCTGGTGTCAGTGCTCTCTGTCCATCTTGGTGCTGGTGTCAGTGTTCTCTATCACGGTGCTGGTGTCAGTGCTCTTTCACTATATCAGTGCTGGTGTGGTGTCAGTGCTCTCTATCACGGTGCTGGTGTCAGTGCTTTCTCTCCAACTTGAAGCTGGTGTGTTCTCATTACTCTCTATCTCGGTGCTGGCGTGGTGTCAGTGATCTCTATCTCAGGGCTGGTGTGGTGTCAGTGATCTCTATCATGGTGCTGGTGTCAGTGCTCCCTATCAAGGTGCTGGTGTGGTGTCAGTGCTCTCTATCACGATGCTGGTGTCAGTGCTCTCTCTCTATCATGGTGCTGATGTCAGTACTCTCTATCTTGGTCCTAGCGTGGTGTCATTGCGCTCTATCACGGTGCTGGTGTGTTCTCAGTGCTCTCTATCACGGTGCTGGTGTGTTCTCAGTGCTCTCTATCACGGTGCTGGTGTCTGTGCTCTCTATCTCGGTGCTGGTGTCTGTGCTCTCTATCACGGTGCTGGTGTCAGTGCTCTCTATCACGGTGCTGGTGTGGTGTCAGTGCTCTCTGCTGATGTAAGTGCTCTCTATCACGGTGCTGGTGTCAGTGCTCTCTATCACGGTGCTGGTGTGGTGTCAGTGCTCTCTGCTGATGTAAGTGCTCTCTATCACGGTGCTGGTGTCAGTGCTCTCTATCACGGTGCTGGTGTCAGTGCTCTCTATCACGGTGCTGGTGTCAGTGCTCTCTATCTCGGTGCTGGTGTCAGTGCTCTCTCTCCATTTTGTTGCTGGTGTGTTCTCATTTCTCTCTATCTCAGTGCTGGTGTGGTGTCAGTGATCTCTATCTCGGTGCTGGTGTGGTGTCAGTGCTCTCTATCATGGTGCTGATGTAAGTGCTCTCTATCACGGTGCTGGTGTCATTGCTCTCTATCACAGCGCAGTTGTCAGTGCTCTCTATCTCGGTGCTGGTGTCAGTGCTCTCTCTCCATTTTGTTGCTGGTGTGTTCTCATTTCTCTCTTTCTCAGTGCTGGTGTGGTGTCAGTGATCTCTATCTCGGTGCTGGTGTGGTGTCAGTGCTCTCTATCATGGTGCTGGTGTCAGTGCACTCTATCAAGGTGCTGGTGTGGTGTCAGTGCTCTCTATCACTTTTCTGGTGTCAGTGCGCTCTCTCTATCACGGTGATGATATCAGTACTCTCTTTCTCTGTGCTGGTGTGGTGTCAGTGCTCTCTATCACGTGCTGGTGTCAGTGCTCTCTATCTCAGTGCTGGTGTCAGTGCTCTCTATCACGGTGCTGGTGTAGTGTCATTGCTCTCTATCACAGTGCTGATGTGTTCTCTGTTCTCTCTAGCACGGTGCTGGTGTCAGTGCTCTCTATCACGGCGCGGGTGTCAGTGCTCTCTATCATGGCGCGGGTGTCAGTGCTCTCTATCTCAGTGCTGGTGTCATTGCTCTCTATCTCGGTGCTGGTGTCAGTGCTCTCTATCACGGTGCTGGTGTCAGTGCTCTCTATCTCAGTGCTGGTGTCATTGCTCTCTATCTCGGTGCTGGTGTCAGTGCTCTCTATCACGGTGCTGGTGTCAGTGCTCTCTATCACGGTGCTGGTGTCAGTGCTCTCTATCATGGTGCTGGTGTCAGTGCTCTTTCTCCATCTTGGTGCTGGTGTCAGTGCTCTTTCTCCATCTTGGTGCTGGTGTCAGTACTCTCTCTCTCTCTCTCTCTATCTCTGTGCTGGTGTGGTGTAAGTGCTCTTTATCACGGTGCTGGTGTGTTGTAAGTGCTCTCTATCACGGTGCTGGTGTGGTGTCAGTGCTCTCTATCACGGTGCTGGTGTGGTGTCAGTGCTCTCTATCACAGTGCTGGTGTGTTCTCAGTGCTCTCTATCACGGTGCTGGTGTCAGTGTTCTCTATGTCAGTGCTGGTGTCAGTGCTCTCTATCACGGTGCTGGTGTCAGTGCTCTCTATTATGGCACGGGTGTCAGTGCTCTCTATCATGGTGCTGGTGTCAGTGCTCTTTCTCCATCTTGGTGCTGGTGTCAGTGCTCTCTCTCTCTCTCTCTCTCTATCTCGGTGCTGGTTTGGTGTCAGTGCTCTCTATCTCGGTGCTGGTATGGTGTAAGTGCTCTCTATCATGGTGCTGGTGTGGTGTCAGTGCTCTCTATCACAGTGCTAGTGTGTTCTCAGTGCTCTCTATCACGGCGCTGGTGTCAGTGTTCCCTATGTCAGTGCTGGTGTCAGTGCTCTCTATCCATCTTGGTGCTGGTGTCAGCGCTCTCTATCACGGTGCTGGTGTCAGTGCTCTCTCTCTCTCTCTCTCTCTCTCTCTATCTCGGTGCCGGTGTGGTTTCAGTGCTCTCTATCTCGGGTGCTGGTTTGGTTTCAGTGCTCTCTATCTCGGTGCTGGTGTGGTCTCTGTGCTCTCTATAACAGTGCTGGTGTGGTGTCAGTGCTCTCTATCTCATTGCTGGTGTCAGCGCTCTCTATCAAGGTGCTGGTGTCAGTGCTCTCTCTATCTCGCTGCTGGTGTGGTGTCAGTGCTCTCTATCTCAGTGCTGGTGTCAGTGCTCTACATCATGGTTCTGGTGTGTTGTCAGTGCTCACTATCACGGTGCTGGTGTCAGTGCTCTCTATCATGGTGCTGGTGTCAGTGCTCTCTATCACGGTGCTGGTATCAGTGCTCTTTCTCCATCTTGGTGCTGGTGTGTTCTCATTGCTCTCTATCTCGGTCCTGGTGTGGTGTCAGTGATCTCTATCTCGGTGCTAGTGTGGTGTCATTGCTCTCCATCACGGTGCTGGTGTGGTGTCAGTGCTCTCTATCACGGTGCTGGTGTCTGTGCTCCCTATCAAGGTGCTGGTGTAGTGTGAGTGCTCTCTATCATGGTGCTGATGTCAGTACTCTCTATCTCGGTGCTGGTGTGGTGTCAGTACTCACTATCACGGTGCTGGTGTCAGTGCTCTCTCTCTATCATGGTGCTGATGTCAGTACTCTCTATCTCGGTGCTAGCGTGGTGTCATTGCTCTCTATCACGGTGCTGGTGTGGTGTCAGTGCTCTCTATCACGGTGCTGGTGTCAATGCTCTCTCTCTATCATGGTGCTGGTGTCAGTGCTCTCTATTACGGTGCTGGTGTCAGTGCTCTTTCTCCATCTTGGTGCTGGTGTGTTCTCATTGCTCTCTATCTCGGTCCTGGTGTGGTGTCAGTGCTCTCTATCAAGGTGCTGGTGTGGTGTCAGTGCTCTCTCTCTCTATCACGGTGCTTATGTCAGTGCTCTCTATCTTGGTGTTGGTGTGGTGTCAGTGCTCTCTATCACAGTGCTGGTGTCAGCGCTCTCTATCTCATTGCTGGTGTCAGTGCTCTCTATCAAGGTGCTGGTGTCAGTGCTCTCTATCACGGCGCTGGTGTCAGTGCTCTTTCTCCATCTTGGTGCTGGTGTCAGTGCTCTCTCTATCTCGGTGCTGGTGTTGTGTCAGTGCTCTCTATCTCAGTGCTGGTGTCAGTGCTCTCTATCATGGTTCTGGTGTGTTGTCAGTGCACTCTATCACGGTGCTGCTGTCAGTGCTCTCTATCACTGTGCTGGTGTCAGTGCTCACTATCACGGTGCTGGTGTCAGTGCTCTTTCTCCATCTTGGTGCTGGTGTGTTCTCATTGCTCTCTATCTCGGTCCTGGTGTGGTGTCAGTGATCTCTATCTCGGTGCTAGCGTGGTGTCATTGCTCTCTATCACGGTGCTGGTGTGGTGTCAGTGCTCTCTTTCATAGTGCTGCTGTGTTCTCAGTGCTCTCTATCACGGTGCTGGTGTCTGTGCTCCCTATCAAGGTGCTGGTGTAGTGTCAGTGCACTCTATCATGGTGCTGATGTCAGTACTCTCTATCTCGGTGCTGGTGTGATGTCAGTACTCACTATCACGGTGCTGGTGTCAGTGCTCTCTCTCTATCATGGTGCTGATGTCAGTACTCTCTATCTCGGTGCTGGTGTGGTGTCAGTTCTCTCTATCACAGTGCTGGTGTCAGTGCTCTCTATCATGGTGCTGGTGTCAGTGCTCCCTATCAAGGTGCTGGTGTCAGTGCTCCCTATCAAGGTGCTGGTGTCAGTGCTCTTTCTCCATCTTGGTGCTGGTGTCAGTGCTCTCTCTATCTCGATGCTGGTGGGGTGTCAGTGCTCTCTTTCTCGCTGCTGGTGTGGTGTCAGTGCTCTCTATCTCAGTGCTGGTGTCAGTGCTCTCTATCATGGTTCTGGTGTGGTGTCAGTGCTCACTATCACTGTGCTGGTGTCAGTGCTCTCTATCACTGTGATGGTGTCAGTGCTCTCTATCACTGTGATGGTGTCAGTGCTCTCTATCGCGGTGCTGGTGTCAGTGCTCTCTATCGAGGTGCTGGTGTCAGTGCTCTCTATCGCGGTGCTGGTGTCAGTGCTCTCTATCACTGTGCTGGTGTCAGTGCTCTCTATCACGGTGCTGGTGTCAGTGCTCTCTATCACGGTGCTGGTGTCAGTGCTCTCTATCGCGGTGCTGGTGTCAGTGCTCTCTATCGCGGTGCTGGTGTCAGTGCTCTCTATCGCGGTGCTGGTATCAGTGCTCTTTCTCCATCTTGGTGCTGGTGTGTTCTCATTGCTCTCTATCTCGGTGCTGGTCTGGTGTCAGTACTCTCCATCACGGTGCTGGTGTCAGTGCTCTCTCTCTATCACAGTGCTTATGTCAGTACTCTCTATAACTGTGCTGGTGTGGTGTCAGTGCTCTCTATCACAGTGCTGGTGTCAGTACTCTCTATCTTGGTGCTGGTGTCAGTGCTGTCTATCTCGGTGCTAGCGTGGTGACATTGCTCTCTATCACGGTGCCGGTGTGGTGTCAGTGCTCTCTTTCATAGTGCTGGTGTGTTCTCAGTGCTCTCTATCACGGTCCTGGTGTCAGTGCTCTCTGTCACGGTACTGGTGTCAGTGCTCTCTATCACGGTGCTGGTATCAGTGCTCTTTCTCCGTCTTGGTGCTGGTGTGTTCTCATTGCTCTCTATCTCGGTGCTAGTGTGGTGTGATTGCTCTCTATCACGGTGCTGGTGTGGTGTCAGTGCTCTCTTTCATAGTGCTGGTGTCAGTGCTCCCTATCAAGGTGCTGGTGTGGTGTCAGTACTCTCCATCGTGGTGCTGGTGTCAGTGCTCTCTCTCTATCACGGTGCTGATGTCAGTACTCTCTATCTCGGTGCTGGTGTGTTGTCAGTGCTCTCTATCACAGTGCTGGTGTCAGTGCTGTCTATCTCGGTGCTAGCGTGGTGTCATTGCTCTCTATCACGGTGCTGGTGTGGTGTCAGTTCTCTCTATCACAGTGCTGGTGTCAGTGCTCTCTATCATGGTGCTGGTGTCAGTGCTCCCTATCAAGGTGCTGGTGTCAGTGCTCCCTATCAAGGTGCTGGTGTCAGTGCTCTTTCTCCATCTTGGTGCTGGTGTCAGTGCTCTCTCTATCTCGATGCTGGTGGGGTGTCAGTGCTCTCTTTCTCGCTGCTGGTGTGGTGTCAGTGCTCTCTATCTCAGTGCTGGTGTCAGTGCTCTCTATCATGGTTCTGGTGTGGTGTCAGTGCTCACTATCACTGTGCTGGTGTCAGTGCTCTCTATCACTGTGATGGTGTCAGTGCTCTCTATCACTGTGATGGTGTCAGTGCTCTCTATCGCGGTGCTGGTGTCAGTGCTCTCTATCGAGGTGCTGGTGTCAGTGCTCTCTATCGCGGTGCTGGTGTCAGTGCTCTCTATCACTGTGCTGGTGTCAGTGCTCTCTATCACGGTGCTGGTGTCAGTGCTCTCTATCACGGTGCTGGTGTCAGTGCTCTCTATCGCGGTGCTGGTGTCAGTGCTCTCTATCGCGGTGCTGGTGTCAGTGCTCTCTATCGCGGTGCTGGTATCAGTGCTCTTTCTCCATCTTGGTGCTGGTGTGTTCTCATTGCTCTCTATCTCGGTGCTGGTCTGGTGTCAGTACTCTCCATCACGGTGCTGGTGTCAGTGCTCTCTCTCTATCACAGTGCTTATGTCAGTACTCTCTATAACTGTGCTGGTGTGGTGTCAGTGCTCTCTATCACAGTGCTGGTGTCAGTACTCTCTATCTTGGTGCTGGTGTCAGTGCTGTCTATCTCGGTGCTAGCGTGGTGACATTGCTCTCTATCACGGTGCCGGTGTGGTGTCAGTGCTCTCTTTCATAGTGCTGGTGTGTTCTCAGTGCTCTCTATCACGGTCCTGGTGTCAGTGCTCTCTGTCACGGTACTGGTGTCAGTGCTCTCTATCACGGTGCTGGTATCAGTGCTCTTTCTCCGTCTTGGTGCTGGTGTGTTCTCATTGCTCTCTATCTCGGTGCTAGTGTGGTGTGATTGCTCTCTATCACGGTGCTGGTGTGGTGTCAGTGCTCTCTTTCATAGTGCTGGTGTCAGTGCTCCCTATCAAGGTGCTGGTGTGGTGTCAGTACTCTCCATCGTGGTGCTGGTGTCAGTGCTCTCTCTCTATCACGGTGCTGATGTCAGTACTCTCTATCTCGGTGCTGGTGTGTTGTCAGTGCTCTCTATCACAGTGCTGGTGTCAGTGCTGTCTATCTCGGTGCTAGCGTGGTGTCATTGCTCTCTATCACGGTGCTGGTGTGGTGTCAGTGCTCTCTTTCAAAGTGCTGGGGTGTTCTCAGTGCTCTCTATCATGGTGCTGGTGTCAGTGCTCTCTCTCTATCACAGTGCTGATGTCAGTACTCTCTATAACGGTGCTGGTGTGGTGTCAGTGCTCTCTATCACAGTGCTGGTGTCAGTACTCTCTATCTTGGTGCTGGCGTGGTGTCAGTGCTCTTTCACGGTGCTGTTGTCAGTGCTCTCTCTCTATCATGGTGCTGATGTCAGTACTCTCTATCTCGGTGCTGGTGTGGTGTCAGTGCTCTCTATCACAGTGCTGGTGTCAGTGCTCCCTATCAAGGTGCTGGTGTGGTGTCAGTGCTCCCTATCAAGGTGCTGGTGTGGTGTCAGTGCTCTCTATCACGGTGCTGGTGTGTTCTCAGTGCTCTCTATCACGGTGCTGGTGTCAGTGCTCTCTGTCACGGTGCTGGTGTCAGTGCTCTCTGTCACGGTGCTGGTGTCAGTGCTCTCTGTCACGGTGCTGGTGTCAGTGCTCTTTCTCCATCTTGGTGCTGGTGTGTTCTCATTGCTCTCTATCTCGGTGCTGGTGTGGTGTCAGTGCTCTCTATCTTGGTGCTGGTGTCAGTGCTCCCTATCAAGGTGCTGGTGTGGTGTCAGCACTCTCCATCGCAGTGCTGGTGTCAGTGCTCTCTCTCTCTATCATGGTGCTGATGTCAGTACTCTCTATCTCGGTGCTGGTGTGGTGTCAGTGCTCTCTATCACGGTGCTGTTGTCAGTGCTCTCTCTCTATCACGGTGCTGATGTCAGTACTCTCTATCTCGGTGCTGGCGTGGTGTCATTGCTCTCTATCTCGGTGCTAGCGTGGTGTCATTGCTCTCTATCACGGTGCTAGTGTGGTGTCAGTGCTCTCTTTCATAGTGCTGGGGTGTTCTCAGTGCTCTCTATCACGGTGCTGGTGTCTGTGCTCTCTATCTCGGTGCTGGTGTCAGTGCTCTCTATCTCGGTGCTGGTGTCAGTGCTCTCTATCTCGGTGCTGGTGTCAGTGCTCTCTATCTCGGTGCTGGTGTGGTGTCAGTACTCTCTATCACAGTGCTGGTGTCAGTGCTCTCTATCATGGTTCTGGTGTGGTGTCAGTGCTCTCTATCACAGTGCTTGTGTCAGTGCTCTCTATCACTGTGCTGGTGTCAGTGCTCTCTATCTCGGTGCTGGTGTCAGTGCTCTCTATCGCGGTGCTGGTATCAGTGCTCTTTCTCCATCTTGGTGCTGGTGTGTTCTCATTGCTCTCTATCTCGGTGCTGGTCTGGTGTCAGTACTCTCCATCACGGTGCTGGTGTCAGTGCTCTCTCTCTATCACAGTGCTGATGTCAGTACTCTCTATAACGGTGCTGGTGTGGTGTCAGTGCTCTCTATCACAGTGCTGGTGTCAGTACTCTCTATCTTGGTGCTGGCGTGGTGTCAGTGCTCTCTATCACGGTGCTGTTGTCAGTGCTCTCTCTCTATCATGGTGCTGATGTCAGTACTCTCTATCTCGGTGCTGGTGTGGTGTCAGTGCTCTCTATCACAGTGCTGTTGTCAGTGCTCTCTCTCTATCATGGTGCTGATGTCAGTACTCTCTATCTCGGTGCTAGCGTGGTGTCATTGCTCTCTATCACGGTGCTGGTGTGGTGTCAGTGCTCTCTTTCATAGTGCTGGTGTGTTCTCAGTGCTCTCTATCACGGTGCTGGTGTCAGTGCTCTCTGTCACGGTGCTGGTGTCAGTGCTCTCTATCACGGTGCTGGTGTCAGTGCTCTCTATCACGGTGCTGGTGTCAGTGCTCTTTCTCCATCTTGGTGCTGGTGTGTTCTCATTGCTCTCTATCTCGGTCCTGTGTGGTGTCAGTGATCTCTATCTCGGTGCTGGTGTGGTGTCAGTGCTCTCTATCATGGTGCTGGTGTCAGTGCTCCCTATCAAGGTGCTGGTGTGGTGTCAGTGCTCCCTATCAAGGTGCTGGTGTGGTGTCAGTGCTCTCTATCACAGTGCTGGTGTCAGCGCACTCTATCTCATTGCTGGTGTCAGTGCTCTCCATCATGGTTCTGGTGTGGTGTCAGTGCTCTCTATCACGGTGCTGGCATCAATGCTCTCTCTCTATCACAGTGCTGGTGTCAGTGCTCTCTCTCTATCACGGTGCTGGTGTGGTGTCAGTGCTCTCTATCTCGGTGCTGGTGTGGTCTTAGAGCTCTCTATTACAGTGATGGTGTCAGTGCTCTCTATCACAGTGCTGGTGTGGTGTCAGTGCTCTCTATCACGTTGCTGATGTCAGTGCTCTCTATCACGGTGCTGGCGTCAGTGCTCCCTAACACGGTGCTGGTGTCAGTGCTCCCTAACACGGTGCTGGGGTCAGTGCTCCCTAACACGGTGCTGGGGTCAGTGCTCCCTAACACGGTGCTGGTGTCAGTGCTCCCTAACACGGTGCTGGTGTCAGTGCTCCCTAACACGGTGCTGGTGTCAGTGCTCCCTAACACGGTGCTGGTGTCAGTGCTCCCTAACATGGTGCTGGTGTCAGTGCTCCCTAACACGGTGCTGGGGTCAGTGCTCTCTATCACGGTGCTGGTATGAGTGCTCAGTCTCTATTGCGGTGCTGGTTTCAGACAGTGAGGCAAATAGCAGCGGAGAAGCCAATCAGCAGGCAGTGCCAGCAACATGGTTGAGGATCAGTACTGGACTAGCACCTCCAAACCACCACAGTGGAGCCCTGCATTGGTGGGGGTAAGGGCCGGGCAGAGGGAGGGGCTCAAGCACAGGTTGGCACACTGGGACACTGGCACAGGACTGCGCTGCCCTGAATGTGGCACTGATCATCTCCTGCACCCCCTTCCTAGCCTGCCCTGACCTTGCCTCTCCTCCATGGCCTTCATGCGCTCCTGAATTGTCAAAATTTCGCAGATAAAAAAAGAATGCTTGTCGTTGTCGATCCCAGATTCACTTCATATTTTTGTTATGTTAGTGTCCAGTGTCCATGTTGTGGGATTTTGTGTGCACAGCTAGTATTTCGTGCCTGAAAATGTGACCTGGAGATTTTTAAGGTTCGCCTGCCATTAAAGTCAATGGGGCCCGCAGCGAACTGCAGTTTTGGCCACGTTCGCAGTTCGAGTTTGCGAAACGTCCCGTCGGAAGTTCGTCCATCACTACTCACAAGCATATATCCTCATACCTGAAAAATCACCCTCCCCCATGGGCTAAACTACCACACAAAGTGTGGTCCTTCTGGACATCCACCTCCCCCAAAGCCAAAGGGATCACTCTTATGTATAACTCCTTGCAGAACAAGGACCAGTTTGCTAAAACATCAACATATAAAAGATGAGAAAGATCTACAAACCTCCTTTTCTGACTACCAATGGTCAGAAGCCATTCAATACAACCTGAAAACCTCTAAATGCATTGCATATTGGGAACTTTCACAAAAACTCCACCATAGATGGTACCCCACCCCAGTCCAAATGTATAAATTTGCAAATTTAGATGACGATCTCTGTTGGAGGGGCTGTTCCTCTATTGGATCCCTAATCCACATCCTCTGGCAGTGCCCACAAATGTACCCATTCTGGAAAGCGGATTTCACCTTTATCTCTGACATCATGGGGCACAGAACTGACCCCATCTTTAGCCATTCTTAGCCTAGGAATATACTCTTATCCAAAAGAGTTCAGAACGCTAGTAATGCACACACTATTTGCGGCTAGACTGCTATTTATGCGCAAATGTAGAAGCTCCCTAATGCCAACAATCACAGATGTCAAATTTCAACTTTCTCTAATTAAAGAATTTAAATTTAGCTCTGCTCTACAACATAACACTGTTACGAAATGCATCACTGCATGGAAACCCTGGCTTCTTACTCAAACAACTATCAAATATATAAAATTACAGGGCTGCAGTTGAAAAAAATAAATAAATAAGATCTCCTTGATTGTTCACTTGCAAATGATAGACTATACCTTGGAGTCGATAACGTTCCTTTGAACACTATTGTACCACCATCCAATGTTTGTTCCTTCTTCCATAACTGACACACCAATTACACCATACCTAACGCAAATTAAACTTTGGGCATATTGTCTCCCCCCCCATGTGACACAGTTAGCTCCCAAATGGGGTGTCTAAGGGGGGTAGATGATACATTGCTTTAGGTACTTACCATCACATATTGTTCTTAGCCCAAACTAACCTGATACCGATACCATACATTGTAACCGCTATTGTCTTTTACTGTAATATGTTTACTTTATCTGTCAATGTGTCTTGTCTTGTTAATGAAAAACAAAATAAAAAGTGTATTTTTTCTAAAAAAAAGTGAGCTTGTAAGACCGCTGCACAAATATGGTGTGACAGAAAGTATTGAATCAACCGTTATTTTATTCTCTAGGGTGTCTGAAAAAAATATTTCTTGATCATACATCACGGGACACAGGAGCTACATTACATAGTGGGTTATATAGGCACCTCTGGTGATTGGACACTGGTTGACCCAATTAAAGAGAATTCCTCCCCTATATAACCCCTCCCATTTGGGAGGCACCTCAGTTTTTTCGCCAGTGTCTGGTCGATGGTCACGTAAAACTTAGCTCTATGCGGGTCCCGGCGAGGGCCGAAGGGCTACATCAAACCGGATCCATACCTCGGGCCGATATTTGACTCCCAAGATGGTATGGTACCCGGGCCTCGTCTGCCGAAGAAACGAGGTTCTGCCTGTAAGTCCTCTCCATTGGAAGACTGGGCTCTGGGACAACCAGACTTGGGGTACTGTTGACTCAGGGCACCCGTAAGTTTCTGGCAGAGCTTTTTACATGGCCCAGGTAGGAGGATCTTTTCGTAAGAACCCCAGATACGCCTGAAGGTTGGCTAACAATACCCGCCGTGATGGGTGAAGGCTGGAATTGGTCTGAGATCAGCAATTCCTGCGGCGGGGACAGGTAAGGGAAGTCATCCTATATATTTTTAATATATGAATGGATTTCTTCATTGTGAGTAGTTGTATGTCTTACCTGGTTTCCACCACTAGATGGAGTAAGAGCAGCCTGATGCATACTTACATGCCTTTCAATACAAACACGCTCAGTGAATGCCTGGTTCTCTAGCTACTCACGTCTCCCTTACAGTTCCTGCCACAAGTTAAGGTAAAAAGGGGTCCCATGCAGGTCCAGGGGTCCCACGTTGCTCCCTTTGGGTTCTCCTTCCCCCCCCCCCGGATCCCGCGGTCCTCGTGCACGCGCGCCGGGCGCGCTCCCGGCCTAATGGAGGAGGGGGGGTGTGGTTGCCAGCTGTGCACGTTTAGTGTGCTCAATGCTGTAGTGCAGGCGCCAAACGGCCGTTTTAAAAAGCCCAGAGCGTCAGGGGACTGTAACTGGACACACAGGAGCTGTGGGCTGTAAGCATCCGTGTGGGATTGGATCCAGGCAAACCTTAAGACACCTACTCAGCATCAGGTTGTGCAGTTAAGCAAATATTGATTTATTGTGAGACTTTAAGCACAACAAGTGATTGCATTTGTACTAGTACCTCTGCTTTGTAGCTTAGGACTATGTCTCCTCGTAAGAGGATTTCAGGGGTAGGTAATAAAAGCACTGGCAAGTCACCGCCTAGGTCCAGGGGTTCCAAAAGTGCCTGTGAATTACCATCCCCCTCTGCAAGACTGGAGCCAGCCTCTCATAACGAGTCAGTGCACCTGTCAGGTTTGCAGCCTCTCCTAATGTCACAGCCCCGGTTTATGTCACTGAGGACTCCCTTAGGGCTACATTGGAGGGTTTTGAAGGGAGGATAATGAATTTTATTTCTGCTTCCCTAAAAGATAGCAGGAAAAGGGGTAGATCCCCTCCCTCTGCTGAAATCCCTCTCTCAGATGATTCTTCTGAAAATGAGGAGGGATCCCTACCTTTGGATAAGGGATCATGAGCAGTCGGATAAGTCAGAGGTAGAGGAGATAGTCTCCTCCTCCCAGGCACTCAGAAAGCAGGTGCAGTATTATACTGAATTGGTGCGTACCACATTCAGAATGCCTGCTGCTGAAATCGCTACCTCCTCTGTCTCTTCCCTGGGAGTCAGGAAAGCCCCACAGACTGCTTGTTCCTTCCCAATTCATCCTTTAACGGATAAATTGATGTATGAGGACTGGGGACATCCCGATAAACTGTTTACTCCTCCCAAGAGGTTTTCTATGCATTATCCTGTGGAGGAAAGTTTCACCAAGAAATGGGGGGTCCCATCTGTCGATGCGGCGGTTTTTTGTGTGAATAAAAACCTAGCTTGTCCTTTGGATAAAGCGCAGGTATTTTAGGATCCAGCTGACAAGGGGCTGGAAACCTTATTAAAAGCCTCCTTTTCCAGGGCCGGCGCTGTGGCGCAACCTACAGTCGCAGCCGTGGGGTTGTGTCAGTTCCTCACGGAACAAGTTAAACAGATGTTTGAACTCCTTCCCAGTGAGGAAGTAGAGAAATATGCAGAATTGCCTCACATCTTGTGTTTCATAACTGATGCGATTTTGGATTCTGTTCAACAAGCATCACGTTTGTCCCTCATGTTGGTTCACATGCGAAGGACCCTATGGCTAAAGAATTGGGCTGCTGAGATGTCATGCAAAAAACATTTGACTGGGTTCCTGTTTAAAGGGGAACGTTTGCTTCTCGTAGAGAATGGGGAGAATTAGATAAATCCGTCCAAATATTTCGGGAGGTAAGTCTACTCTCCTTCCAGTCAAAAAGAGCAAACGTCCTTCATTCAGGCATACTCTTTCTCCCGAAGCATCAAGCTCTAAACAGTGGCGACGGCCTTCCCAGCCCTCCGCTGCTAGAAAGCCTCAGGGCCGAGCCCAGGGACAGAAAAAAGACTTGGGGGCGAAAGCTTGCCAAGCAGACCTCCAAGACCTCCTTGTGAAGGGACGCCCCCGCTCGGCCGAGTGGGGGAAGGCTCCTGCAATTTGCAGGCGCCTGGCGGGAGGAGATTCAGGACAAATGGGTGATCTCTTCAGTATCTCTGGGCTACAAGCTAGAGTTTCAGAAGATTCCACCTTCTTGTTTCTAAGGTCAAGGATCCCCAAGGATCCGATAAAGCAGAAATCGCTATTCCTGGCCTTAGATCAGTTACTATCCCAGGGTGTGATAGTAGAAGTGAGCCCGAAAGATCAGGGTTCAGGTTTACATTCAAATCTCTTCACCGTTCCGAAACCAAACGGAAGTGTCAGACCTATCTTGGATCTGAGAGACTTAAACTGGTTTTTACATATCCAGTCCTTCCGGATGCAGTCAATACGCACTGTGGTCTCCTCCCTGCAAGGAGGAGAATTCATGGCATCAATAGATATCAAAGATGCATATCTCCATGTGCCAATATTTCCTGCACACCAGAAGTTTCTGAAGTTCGCGGTAGAGCAGCGCCATTTTCAATTTGTGGCCCTGCCGTTCGGCCTAGCTACGGCCCCCCGAGTCTTCACGAAGATTCTAGACCCTCTCTTAACAAACCTAAGAGTTCAGGGCATAGCCGTCATGGCTTACCTAGACGACTTGCTTCTCGTAGAGAGAACTACAACGTGCCTGAGTCGCAGCGTCACCAGAACGCTAGAACATCTAGGGCGCCTAGGTTGGATTATAAACCTAGAAAAGTCGTCTTTGCAGCCGACCACCAGGTTGGATTACCTGGGTCTGATTATCAACACCGCTCAGGGCAGGGTGTTCCTTCCAGGGCCAAGGGCCTTGGCCATTGGAGATCTGGTGCGCCTGATTTTGGGCAGAAGATCTTCCTCCATTTGCTTATGTATGAGACTATTGGGAAAGATGGTCGCCTCATTCGAGGCCGTCCCATTCGCCCAGTTCCACTCAAGGCCCCTGCAAAGATGCATCCTTGCGATTTGGAACAGGAAGCCCCAATCCCTGGATCTTCCTATGCGTTTATCCCCTCGGGCACCCAAAAAACTTGTCTGGTGGTTACAAACCAGGAATTTGCTGAAAGGCAAAACTTTTCTTCCCCTCTCATGGAAGATTGTCACAACGGATGCCAGCCTGACAGGCTGGGGAGCCGTGTTGCAGGGAACATGCTCGCAGGAAAAATGGTCTGCGACCGAAAGTCTGCTGTCCATAAATATCTTGGAGATTCGGGCAGTTTACATGGCACTCAGAGAGTGGTCTCACAGACTGCGAGGTTTCCCAGTTCGGATTCAGTCCGACAATGCCACCGCAGTGGCTTATATCAATCACCAGGGCGGTACCAGAAGTCTGGTGGCCCAAAAGGAGGTGAATCGCATACTTGTCTGGGCAGAAGAGCATGTTCCGTGCCTCTCTGCAGTCTTCATCCCAGGAGTGGAGAATTGGCAGGCGGATTATCTCAGCCGCCAGCAGTTGTGCCCAGGAGAATGGGCTCTGCACCCCAATGTGTTTCGAGACATATGTTACAAGTGGGGCACTCCAGACGTGGATCTGTTTGCGTCCAGATTCAACAGGAAACTGGACAACTTTGTGTCAAGGACAAGAGATGCACTTGCTCAGGGGTCAGATGCTCTGACGGTTCCCTGGGATCAGTACAATCTGATCTATGCCTTCCCCCCGAGCCCGCTGCTATCGCAGTTCCTGGGAAGGGTCAAGAGGGAGGCGAAGTCGGTCCTTCTAGTGGCCTCGGCTTGGCCCAGGCGACCATGGTTCGCAGAAATCATGAATTTGGCAGTGGGCAGGCCATGGACCCTCCCTCTCCGGCCAGATCTGCTCTCACAGGGTCCAATTTACCATCCTGCTTACGCAGTCTGAATTTGACGGTCTGGCTGCTGAGACCCACATTTTGAGAGGCCGTGGTCTTTCGGGGCCAGTCCTTTCCACTCTGGTCAATGCCAGAAAGCCGGCCTCCAGGCGTATCTATTACAAGATCTGGAGGACATATGTTTCCTGGTGTGAACCCAGGAGATGGCATCCTAGAAGGTATGTCATTAGCAGAATCTTGGCCTTTCTCCAATCAGGCCTTGAAATGAATTTGGCCATAAGCACCATCAAGGTGCAGATTTCGACCCTATCGGCCTTTTTTCAAAGACCGCTTGCATCACATTCCCTACTACGGGCTTTTATCCAGGGGGCTATGCGGATAAAACCGCCAGTCAAACCTCCGGTATGCCCATGGGATCTGAATTTGGTTCTCTCGGCCTTAGAAGCCCAACCATTTGAACCTCTGCATCTGGCTTCTTTAGCTCTCTTGACAAAGAAGCTGGTTTTTCCTAGTAGCCATATCCACGGCTAGAAGGGTATCAGAATTGGCAGCTCTTTCCTGTAAAGAGCCCTATTTAATTATCCATAAGGACCGAGTGGCTATGCGTCCCAACAGGTCCTTTCTACCTAAGGTGGTTTCAGGTTTGCACCTGAATCAGGATATAATCCTACCATCCTTTTTTCTAAATCCTCAGTCCTCAGAGGAAGAATCCTTACACACTTTAGATGTGGTTAGAGCAATCAGTCTTTATCTTCAAGCTAATGCTCAGATAAGAAAAACTGACTGTTTATTTATTCTGCCAGAAGGCCCTAGAAGGGGTCAGGCAGCGTCAAGGTCCACTCTCTCAAGGTGGATCAGACAGGTTATTTCTCAGGCCTATGACTTAAAGGGGCAGATTCCTCCTTTTCAGGTGAAAGCGCACTCTACTAGGGCTGTAAGTGCTTCTCGGGCAGTGCATCACCAGGCCTCCCTGGCTCAGATCTGTAAGGCTGCGACTTGGTCATCAGTCCACACATTCACCAGATTCTATCAGGTGGATGTCAGAGGGCAAGAGGATATCGCCTTCGGGCGCAGTGTACTGCAAGCTGCAGTTTAGGTCCTCAGGTCCTTGGCGGTCTAGATTTATGATCTGTGTCTCCCTCCCCTCAACCTGAGCATTGCTATGGGACATCCCACTATGTAATGAAGCTCCTGTGTCCCGTGATGTATGATCAAGAAAATGGGATTTTTATATACAGCTTACCTGTAAAATCCTTTTCTTGAGAGTACATCACGGGACACAGGGCTCCCGCCCCTCTTGGGTTTTACGTGGTTTCTTATTGCTTTGCTACAAAACTGAGGTGCCTCCCAAATGGGAGGGGTTATATAGGGGAGGAATTCTCTTTAATTGGGTCAACCAGTGTCCAATCACCAGAGGTGCCTATATAACCCACTATGTAATGAAGCTCTTGTGTCCCGTGATGTACTCTCAAGAAAAGGATTTTACAGGTAAGCTGTATATAAAAATCCCATTATAATGTTTGGGGGTTCTAAGTAATTTTCTAGCAAAAAAAAAATATTTTAACTTGTAAACACTGAGTCTGAAAAATAGGCCCGGTCCTTAAGTGGTTAAATGCCTCATGCAGTAATACCACATGGGTAATACCTGGACCTCGACTTATTTAACTAATGCATTTGTTTATTTATGTATTTCCTTTAGTGAATTGACTTAGCGCTGTTTTATTCGTTATTTACCTCGTGTTTCTGGCTTGTGAGGTATGTAACCCATGATAGGCTTGTGCAATTCGTTTTGTAACGAATCGAAATTCGGCTGAATTTTGTATCTTTCAGACATTCGGATGCAACCGAATGTCTGAATAAAGAAATAACGAATAACAACGAATACGAAAGAAATATAACGAATGAATTCAAATGATTTCGACATGATTCTGTAATACTTTAAAGATCTAATGAAACAAAAGGTCAGCTCAATGTAAATCTTATAGTCCAATCAGCTAATTAATTTTGTGCCAGAGGTTGGATTACTGGCAAAGTGCATTCCTGAGAACTGAGTGAGAAGGGTGTTGTATTGTATTTGAGCCGAGGAGAAGAGTCGTTGTCATTGTGTGTGTTAAAAGATTCAATAAACAAACGACTTTCCAAACTAGAGCGGCTGAATTGGGAGTAGTACAGTAAGAACTCATCCGCCAATCCAGCCACATGGTCAGCACTTGAATAAGCATCTAAATTATCCCACTTTCCCACTCTCCGCACTACTCCCTGCTCCACCCCCTGACTGTATAGGAGCCAGAACTACAGAGGAACCACGGGGTATTAATGGATGCTGACAATACTGACTGTCAGTGAGCATTAAGAACATACCTGAGAAAATATTGGGCGGTATACATCCACCATAAAATTGATTTGCGGCAGAATCACCGAAACCAGATGGCTTGCACCTGAGGGTACTTGAAGTAATTTGCAGACCATTGTTCCTAATTTTTACTGACAGTCTACTGCCTGGAATGGTACCAGCTGAATGGAGAATTACAGACCACTTAGCCTTACATCAATAGTATGTAAACTCTTGGAAGGGATGATAAGGGAATATATACAAGTAATGAGAATGGTATCATTAGCAGTAATCAGCATGGATTCATGAAGAATTGTTCTTGCCAAACCAATCTACTAACCTTCTATGAGGAGGTGAGTTGCCATCTAGATAAAGGAAGGCCTGTAGACGTGGTGTATCTGGATTTTTCAAAAGCATTTAACACAGTTCCCCATAAACGTTTGCTGTAAAAAATAATGTCAGTTGGCATGGACCATAGGGTGAGTACATTGAATACTGGCTACAAGGGTTCAGAGGGTGGTGATAAATGGGGAGTACTCGGAATGGTCAGGGGTGGGTAGTGGGGCCCCCCAGGGTTCTGTGCTGGGACCAATCCTATTTAATTTGCATGCATTAAAAAGGGGATCAACTCCAGAGATAAAACGATAATTCTCCCGCTCTACAAGACTCTGGTCCAGCCGCACCTGGAGTATGCTGTCCAGTTCTGGGCACCAGTCCTCAGGATGGATGTACTGGAAATGGAGCGACTACAAAGAAGGACAGCACAGCTAATAAAGGGTCTGGAGGATGTTAGTTATGAGGCAAGGTTGTGAGCACTGAACTTATTCTCTCTGGAAAAGAGACGCTTGAGAGGGGATATGATTTCAATATACAAATAACGTACTGGTGACCCCACAATATACAAATAACGTACTGGTGATCCCACAATAGGGAGAAAACTTTTTTGTGGAAGGGATTTTAACAAGACTCGTGGCCACTCATTAAAATTAGAAGAAAAGAGGGGGTGCTTTAGAACGGTGGCTGGGGGAGTGAGGTGGAGGTCAGCTACAGTCATCTATCATACATGCTTGCTCTCACCTTCTAGTACATGGCTGGACACTCTTAAAGGGGAATACCCTGCCCACTCTGCGCCCTGCTGGACTGTATCTGCTGTCCCCCAAGACCTCTGGCAGCACCTGGACACTGGAGAAACTCTAGAGCTAAACTTTCAGTCAGCCTGGCCGTTTATTGATTATCCTGTGGCTGGGAAAATTTTTAAAGGGGTCCACCTCCCTGCATACGTACAATCCTACGTGCCTTCAGTGTGTCTTCCTACTCCCTCATGTCCTCCAAAGGCAAGTCTGCAGCTAAGAAGGCACCACCGCAGCCTGCACAGTGTCCTGGGGACTTTTTGAATCAATTTAAGGCACTGATGGCAGACATGGAGCAGGCGGCACCGCAAGCGGCTGCTCCACCCGTGCCGCCAACCCCTCAAACCAATGATACCACTGTCATCCTTGCGGCAATTGAGCAAAGCAGAACATCATTGCTGGTCCACATAGACCACCTGGCGGAGGAATGCAATCTCATAAGAGCGGACTTAGACAAATTTAGGGGCAGGCTTTATGAAACCGAATCACGAATCTCGGCAACGGAGGACACCACTAACGATGCAGCCATACATGCTCTACAGGGCACTGTTCAAAATCTGGTGGCTAAAGCAGATGACGCAGAAAATCGCCTTCGGAGGAACAATGTTAGGGTCCTGGGCCTTCCAGAAGGGGCGGAGGGGGACCACCCGGCTGAGTTTGCGGAGGCATTTTTTAAGGCACCGCTCCACTTGACCGAGGTCTCCCCAACCTATGTGGTAGAAAGGTCTCACAGGGTCCCTACTAGCCGGGGTCCTCCTGGGGCCCCGCCCAGGCCTTTCCTAGTGCGATTTCTCAATTATAGGGACAGGGACCGTATACTGCGCGAGGCCCATAAACATCAGACTCTGCCCTTTGAGAACACGGCGGTGCATCTTTATCCTGACTTCTCGGCTGACTTGCAGAGACAACGCAAGACCTTTACGGACATCAGAAGAAGGCTCCATGAACGAGATTTGAAATACTCCATGCTCTACCCTAGTCGGCTACGAGTGCAGCACGGGGGCTCGGTGAAGTTCTTTGATTCCCCTGCTGAAGCAGACGCCTGGTTCCAGTCGCTGTGATAGGCGAGGCCTGGCGTATCTAGTTCTCTCCATGGTGGGTTTGGACTCTCTCCTCCTTTTTTGTCTTCTTCTCTGGCCTCCTCAAAGAGTTTGGCTGGTCTGTTCTCCGGGGGTTGGGCTACCTACTGTGTCAATATTGAGATTACCTGCTGTTAAGGGTTGCTCCCTCAGACTCTGGGTGGGGGGAGAGGTTTATAAAGTGTTACCCCTTCCTCTTATGCACATTTCAGTATATGTATGGTTCTTTGCTGGACACTTTAGATCCTGACTCCTGAGAACTGAGGGGGGGCACACAAGGTCCGGATACTATGGCAAGTACGGGAAGGGTCCCAAAGCGGAGTCGGGAGCTCCGGGAACTCAGGCACCATGTTTAGGACAGTTGACTTTTTGACACATTTTTGTTTTGGGGTGTGTCAAATTTTTCTTTTTGTGTCTCCTGGTCTTTAGTCACCCTTTAAACGGTCATGCCCTCAAGGACTGTTTTAGGACACAGTTCGGGGAAAAGCTGCGTGTACCTGTTTTTTTGGTTTGCTACACAGCAGCAGGGTGTTTATGGGGGTCAAGGGGTAGGGTGTTTAGTATGTGCAGCCCTTCAAGTCAGCCTTTCTACTTTTCATATGCTTAGTCACATGTATGCCTCGCATGGTCAGCTGTATTTCACTCTGGTATTGTATGTATATTGTTTCATATCTGACAGGTTTACTGGGGGATGATGGTGGGACAAATGTTTAATGTGGTCTCCTGGAATGTCCGAGGACTGAATGACAAATTCCGTAGAGCTTTAATGTTTCAATTTTTAAAACCGATTAGTCCCCATGTAGTGTTCCTGCAGGAGACGCATCTGGATGGGAGCAGGGTACTGGCCTTATGCAGAGCCTGGATACAGCGGGCAATCCACGCAACATACTCCACCTACTCCAGGGGGGTGTCCATTCTAATCAGTAAGGCGGTTCCTTGCACCATCCATCGTGTGATCTCGGACCCAGGAGGAAGGTTTTTGATTGTAGTTGCTGATATCAGTACTTGCAAAATGGTCTTGGTAAATGTTTATATTCCGCCTCCCTTCCGGATCCAGATCCTGTATGACCTCTTGGGTAAATTGGCGCCCTACATGCATCTCCCACTCCTTATAGCTGGGGATTTTAATGCCTTACTCTCTACCGCTCTGGACTCCTCCAATGCATCCAGAGTGGCATCGGCTGACCTTTCTGCCTGGGCAGCCACGGCTGCCCTGACAGAATTGTGGCGGTGGAAAAACCCTACTACCAGAGGTTACTCATATCTTTCCAAAACGCACAGATCCTCCTCGAGAATCGACTTAGCGTTCGCAAATGCGTCAATGCTGCAGTTGGTGGGAGGAGCTAAATATCTCGCAGGTGGTCTATCTGATCACACGCCACTGTCGATACATATTAGTCACACCTCGGTTTCTAGGGGGGGGGGGGGAGGTTGAACCCTGGCTGGTTGGAGGTGGAGGAGGTGTCCACTCAGGTTGCGCCACATTTTAGTAATTATTGGGAAGATAATGCAGGGTCTGCTGACCCAACAACGGTTTGGGATGCGTTTAAGGCTTGCATGCGCGGCCATTATATTTCAGCCATTAAGCAGGCCCGAAGGTCGTATAATAAGAAAGAACAGGAATTACAGGATAGAGAGAGGGTGTGTGCTCTGGCACATTCAGATAATCAATCCAATGTCACGTATAGTGTACTCCTGGAGGCGAGGCGCGTGTTGGCACTCCATTATACTGAATTAGCCCACACATCTAGGACGAAGCTAGCTGAATCCCTTTTTGAGCAAGGGGATAAAAATGGTAAGTTGCTTGCTATGTTAGTAGCAGAACAGAGAGTACAGACAAATATACCTTGCATTAAAAATGATCGGGGGGATATACTTACAAATCCAACAGATATCTTGGACACCTTTGTGGACTACTACAGGGCCTTGTATGCGCCTATTCCCGCCTACAGTCCCCTGGAATAAGATGGGTTGCTGGCGTCTCTGGGTGTCCCAGTGCTGTCTGTGGCGGACAGGGACATTTTGGACGCTGATATAACAGACAGGGAAATTGAGAGGGCCATTAGGTCCTTCCCTCCCCATAAATCCCCTGGTCCTGATGGTTTCTGTGTCGAATGGTATCGGTCACATTTGGAGGACTTGGTGCCTAGGCTAAAATATCTCTTTCGTTACTGTCTTGAACACAAGTGTCTTCCTGACTCCTGGTTAGAGGCACAGGTTATTCTGCTGCCAAAGCCAGGCAAGGATCCCCTGTCATGTTCATCGTACAGGCCAATAGCGCTGCTGAATCAAGATTTAAAAATCTTAACGAAAGTTTTGGCTACTAGACTTTCACAAGTCATTACCACCTTGGTGGACATAGATCAGATGGGTTTTATCCCCCAAAAATCTACGGACACCAACCTGCGCAGACTGTTTGCTCATTTACAGATTGAACATGACAGGACAGGCACGAGAGTAGTGGTATCCCTCGACATGGCTAAGGCCTTTGACTCAGTGGACTGGCAGTATATGCTGGCAGTGCTGAGGCACATGGGCTTTGGAGAGGTTTTCGTGACCTGGATATCTCTACTCTATAGCAATCCCCGGGCGGTTATTAAAATAGGTACCTCAATCTCCTCTCAGTTTAAAGTGGGCAGGGGCACGCGTCAAGGGTGCCCTCTGTTCCCATCCTTATTTGCGCTAGCAATAGAGCCCCTGGCAATAGCTTTGCAGAGGTCCCCTGAGGTTGGAGCATTGGAGGTAGGGTTCATTAAGGAATGCATAGCGCTATATGCAGATGATATGCTTCTCTTTCTGCAGGACGCAGGGTCATCCTTGGAGGCAGTGTTTGAGGTGCTGGACAAATTTGCCACATACTCAGGGCTACGAGTTAACTGAGAGAAGTCCAACGTGATGGCTATTGATGGGGAGGCCCGTGCTCTGGCGACCGTCAAGGTTCCCATTGCATGGGTGCAGGAGTTCAAGTATTTGGGTGTGCGGGTATCACCAAGGGTAGGTGACTATATGTCTCTAAATCTTCTTCCATTACTGGCCAAGGTTAAGGTGCAACTAGATGCATGGAAACACTTGCCGCTGTCCCTGATTGGTAGAGTGAATCTGCTTAAAATGAAAGTCCTGCCGGTGTTCCTATACTTTCTGCGAAACTCACCAATTTGGATTCCTTGTTCTTTTTTTAGAAGGGTGAATAGTTTATTTAGTTCATTTTTATGGGCCGCCACACATCCCAGGATAAGTCTCCGTGTTTTTCAGGAACCCTGGGGTCAAGGTGGCTTGGCATTACCAGATCTTTTTAAGTATTTCATAGCTGGACAGATGGTAGTGGCCCGGCGTTGGTTAACAAGGGATGACGGGGACTCGGCTACGGTATTAGAGGCAGCCCTTCTGGGCTCATATGAGAGTTTATCCTACTTTGTATACAGGGATACAAGGGCTTCCCCTTCTCTGACGGCCTCAATGTGAGCAACGGTGAGAGCGTGGGACAGGGCACAGGTTTTGATGAAGAACAGGGTGGGGTGTTGGTCGCCGGACACTCCTCTCTGGTTCAATCCCCGTTTGTTGCATTTTGGTGCGATTCCTGACCCAGTGATCTGGGCCAGGGTTGGCATCAAACAGCTGGGGCACGTAGTGGGGGGGGCGAGGCTATATACGTTTGACCAACTAAAAGCTAAATACAATCTACCTAATTGGTATTTGTTTCGATACCTCCAGCTGAGGCATGCCTTCCTCACTCAGTTCGATTCCGACGCTGTGGAGCTTGGTGTGACTCCCCTGGAGAGGGTGCTGCGGACGGAGGACTTGCTGAAGCCTCTGTCCGTGGTCTAAAGAGAGTTGTTCGTTGAAAGGCCAAATATGATCCAGAAATGTAGAGACACATGGAGTGCTTTAGTGACAGTTTTTGGAGGGGAAGATTTGGAGGGGAAGATTGGGAAGATGACATGTGGGATTACCCGTTTCAGACCCTGGTATCAGCAAGATATAGACTTATTCAATTTAAAATTCTATACAGGGTGTACTATACTCCTGCACGGCTAGCTGGAATGTATGGTACGGGTTCAGCGGGGTGCTGGCGTTGTACGGCGGACCGTGCTGGCTTTGATCATATATTTTGGCAGTGCCAGCAGATTAAGGACAAAAAAAGAAACTATTAGATAAGCACTTGAACGACCGAAACATACAGGTATATACAATGTAATAATGACATATAATCACACACATAGGTTGGACTTGTGTCTTTTTTCAACCTCACCTACTATGTAACTATATGTAACTATGAACCCCTGAAGGCTTCTCGCAGAACCCCGGATGAGAAACACTGGTCTGTATAATTCCATCCCATTAAAATTGTTCTCAATATCTTATCCAGATCAGTTATCGAGCCACCGACCCTCACCTGAGTGATGGGAAAATGTATCCAACTTTATTCCGTATGACCCCAGACGATCGGGTCCATTATACAGCCCTTATAAAACTGTTGCAGCATTTTGGGTGGAACTGGGTTGGAATATTAACAGCATGGGATGGCAGCGGTGATGAGGAGGCCCAAGAGCTGAGCAAGATGATGAGCCAACACGGGATCTGTACAGAATATATCCTTAAAATCCAAGACGTTTTTAAAAAAGATAATTTTCAGAATATCATCATCAATTATATTCTTGGTAATTCAACAGCTAAAGTTGCCATAGTGTGTGGAACTGCCACAATGCACTTTTTTACTCCTTATATGTCCTCGATTTTAAATCAGATCACATTGATTTTCCCACCTTCTTGGAATAAACTAAATACTGCGAATATAAATGACTCTATAGCACTCAACTGCAGCTTCGTATTTGTTTGGCCACAACAAATGCCCATAAATGTCAATATTTATCCCCATGGAGTCAACGTCTCCCACTGCTTACATGACCCGATAATGGAAGATATTTGGCTTTATTTTCTTCATTGTCTTTCCCCAAACAAAAAGAAAAATGATCTTTTTTCTTTAGGGTATTCTTTTTTGCCAGAATTTTGTACCGGTTTAATAGAGTCGTCCTCCATATTTGCTGAAGATACACCAATACCTTCCTATGCATACACGGCTGTATATGTTCTGGCCAAAGCTCTACATGACATGTACTACATGAAAAAAATATCTGAACACAATGGATTCCAGCACAGAGTAAGTTGGATAATAAGTGTTTGTATTACTCTGACCCTGTCCTATATTATATAATAATTATCAGAATGATCGGCCATCTCTCTCCTCTCTCTCACTGTCTGGGCAATCAGGAAAATTGCAAATGTGATGGGATATTTTTGGTCTTTTATATATATACATACACACACACACATATACACATATATATATTTTTTATTTTTTATTTTTTACTAATTGCTTTGTATACACCCTGTTAGGAGACACATCAAAGAAGAACTGCAGTCTGCACACATAATAAAAACATCTTTGCCATTCTGAAGCTTCCCTCCAACCACTTTGCATATTATTTTATATATACTGTGATTCTGTGTAGCATAGCAAATATGCTGCAGAAATCTCCCTCCACTGAGTCTGGCTGCATCCATTTTAACTGTGGGCAGCTGAAGCTGCTGCCTGTTCACTTCCTGGATTTACACAGACACACAGAGGCACACCTCAAGCTCTGCAGCTTTCATTGGACTTCTTATGACTCATCCCCCCTTCCTGGCAAACTCTCACGAAAGTGATGCCGCGTACACACGACCATTTCTGAAACGCTGAAACAGTCTTGCCTACACACGATGACACCAAAGTCCTAACGTCTAGAATGCGATGACGTACATCACGTATTACGGGACTAGAAAAAGGAAATTCAATAGCCAGTGGCCAATAGCTGCGGTCTCGTACTTGCTTCAGAGCATGCGTAGTTTTTGCTCTATCGGTTTTCTTTAAAAAATCTGACAATGTGATTGTCTGGATTAGGGATGAGCTTGGTGTTCGAGTTGAACGCATGTTCGACTTGAACACCGGCTGTTCGACTGTTCGGCGAAGCCAGAACTCTGTGGGCCGTTAGCGCCAAATTCGCGTGGCACTCACGGCCAACAATGCACTGCGCCATCGCAGTGCATTGCTGGCTCATAATTGGCCATGCATGCACTGTGACCCCGCATGCTTGGCCAATCACAGCGCCGGCAGCGTGGAGAGCCATGATTGGCCACAGGCAGAATGCCTGTGGCCAATTATAGCTCAGGCTGTGTTGTACACGCCCCACACTATATAAGGCCGCCAGCATGGCGGCCTTGTGTAGTGTTCCGGCATCTGCAGGAGTTAGTGGATGTTGTCTGTGTGCCTTCACCACACAATACATCTGTATCTACCCTTCATTGCTGTTCTGAGTATTCTCTAATTGAGCCATCTGCCATCTGCAGGAGTTAGTGGGTGACTGGGTGTTGTCTGTGTGCCAGCCCCGCAGAATACACCTGTATCTACCCTTCATTGCTGTTCTCTAATTGAGCCATCTGCAGGAGTTAGTTGGTGTTGTGTGCCTCCAGAGCAGTATACACCTGTAGCTACCTATATTGCTCTTCTCTAATTGAGCCATCTGCAGGAGTTAGTGGTTGTTGTGTGCCTCCAGCACAGCACAATATACACCTGTATCTACCCTTTATTACTGGTGTTCTATAATAAAGGCATCTGCGGGAGTTAGTGGGTGTTTTGTGCCTCCAGCACAATATACTCTACCCAATTGCTGGTTTTACCATCTCCCTGCAGGCCATTACCATGTCTGGAAGGCCAACAAGGAGAGGCAGACAGGCCAATAAAAGAGGGCAAGCATGCTCTGTGTCTAGAGACAACAGTGTTGGTCGTGGACGCTGTGCATCGTCATCAGCATGTGGCCATGGGACACGCTTGTCCTTATTTTCGGCAGCTGGACGTGTTGAGCCTCATCATGCCGAAGACTTGGTAGAGTGGATAACCAAGCCCTCTTCATCCTCCTCATCCTCTCTCACCCAGGCTCAGGGTACTAGCAAAGCAGCTGCCAACGCATCCTCTTCCCTCGTCTCAATGTCATCATCAGTGACTCCTTCCCTAGACCCACCACGTCCTCCTGAGGAGTCTCCTGAACTCTTTGAGCACAGTGTTGGGTACATGCTAAGTGTCACATGATCTGTCATTACATATACACACACCTTTGTGAAAGGCCCCAGAGGCTGCAACACCTAAGCAAGAGGCACCACTAATCAAACACCGCCATGAAGACCAAGGAGCTCTCCAAACAAGTAAGGGACAATGTTGTTGAGAAGTCAGGGTTAGATCATAAAAAAATATCCAAATCTTTGATGATCCCCTAGGAGCATCATCAAATCTATCATAACCAAATGGAAAAAACATGGCACAACAGCAAACCTGCCAAGAGACGGGCGCACACCAAAACTCACGGAGCAGACAAGGAGGGCATTAATCAGAGAGGAGCACAGAGACCTAAGGTAACCCTGGAGGAGCTGCGGAGTTCCACAGCAGAGACTGGAGTATCTGTACATAGGACGACAATAAGCCGCCAGCTCTATAGAGTTGGGCTTTATGACAGAGTGGCCAGAAGAAAGACATTACTTTCAGCAAAAAAAAAACAAAATGGCATGTTTTGAGTTTGCGAAAAGGCATGTGGGAGACTCCCAAAATATATGGAGGAAGGAGCTCTGGTCTGATGTATGGAGGAAGGTGCTCTGGTCTGATGAGATTAAATTGATCTTTTTTGGCCATCAAAGAAACACTATGTCTGGCGCAAACCCAACACATCACATCACATCACCCAAAGAACACCATCCCCACAGTGAAGCATGGTGGTGGCAGCATCATGCTGTGGGGATGTATTTCCTCAGTCAGGACTGGGAAACTGGTCAGAGTTGAGGGAAAGATGGATGGTGCTAAATACAGGGATATTCTTGAGCAAAACCTGTAGCACTCGGTGTGTGATTTGAGGCTAGGACGGAGGTTCACCTTCCAGTAGGACAATGACCCCAAACACTGCTAAAGCAACACTTGAGTGGTTTAAGGGGAAACATGGAAATGTGTTGGAATGGCCTAGTCAAAGCCCAGACCTCAATCCAATAGAAAATCTGTGGTCAGACTTAAAGATTACTGCTCACAAGCGCAAACATCCAACTTGAAGGAGCTGGAGCAGTTTTACCAGGAGGAATGGGCAAAAATCTCAGTGGTAAGATGTGGCAAGACTTATAGAGACTTATCCAAAGAGACTCGGAGCTGTGATAGCTGCAAAAGGTGGCTCTACAAAGTATTGACTTTAGGGGGGTGAATAGTTTTGCACATAGATTTTTTTCTGTTATTTTGTCCTATTGTTGTTTGCTTCACAATAAAAAAAAAAAAAATTCTTCAAAGTTGTGGGCGTGTTCTGTAAATTAAATGATGCAAATCCTCAAACAATCCATGTTAATTCCAGGCTGTGGGGCAACAAAACACGGAAAATGGCAAGAGGGTGAATACTTTTGCAAGACACTTTAGGCTTCCTAAAATTCGATCTATGGTGGAGATAAAGGGTTTATCGACTGTCCCAGACACCCCCTCCCCCCCCTCGTGAGCTAAACTGTCTGGGCTGGCAACAACCCTATCCTCTTTAACCACTTGAGCCCTGGAAGGATTTGCCCCCTAATGACCAGGCCATTTTTTGCGTTTCGGCACTGCGTAATTTTAACTGACAATTGTGCGGCCGTGTGACGTTGTACCCAAACAAAATTGACGTCCTTTTTTTCCCACAAATAGAGCTTTCTTTTGGTGGTATTTGATCACCTCTGCAGTGTTTATTTCTTGTGATATAAATAAAAAAAGTGTGACAATTTTGAAAAGCAATATTCTTCCTCAGTTTAGGCTGATATGTGTATTTCTACATATTTTTGGTAAAAAAAAAATTGCTATAAGCGTATATTGATTGGTTTGCGCAAAAGTTATAGCGTCTACAAAATAGGGAATATATATATGGCATTTTTATTATTATACATATATTTTTTTTTTAACAGAAATGGAGGCAACCTGCGATTTTTAGTGGGACTGTGACATTGCGGCGGACAGAAGGGACACGTTTGATACATTTTTGGAACCATTGACATTTATACAGTGATCAGAGCTATAAAAATGCACTGATTACTGTATAAATGTCATTGGGAAAGGGTTGACACTAGACAGCAATCAAGGGGTTAAATGTGTTTCCTGGGAGGTGTTTCTAACTGTAGGAGGATGTGACTGACTAGAGGAGGAGGAGCCAGATCGCTGCTCCTAGCTAGGGAGATGATCCGTCTCTCCTCTCCTGACAGAATGGGGAAGTGTGCGTTTACACGCACACATCCCCCCATTCTGGCTCTCATGGCCCACGATCGCGCATTGGCTGGTGGACATCGCACTTACCGGCCACGTGCATCGTGGGTGCCCCAGCCGCTATAGCTGTTTAAAGGGAAGACGCGCAGCTACAGCGATTTGCGGGAGAGAGCCGACCTGTCGCTGTATAATGACGGGCGGCTGGTCGGCTAGCGGTTAAGTCATTTAGTTCAATGGCGCAAATTGGTGTACATCATAGAGAACCATAGTACGGAAATCAGTAAAGAAGATAACCATTCTGATGCTCGGTTTGAACTTTGACAAGTCGTCTTCACCATTTCTAGATGCCTAAATCCATGTGATTGGCTGATTAGCAATTTGTGTTACCATGCCATTGAACAGCTGTACCTAATGAAGTGGCCAGTGAGTGTTGTATGTATGTATGCATGTATGTATGTATGTATGTACGCACACACACACACACACACACATATCTATATATATATCAAAGGGTTAGTAAAAATATATAAACGCAGTGCAAATGCTGAGAATAAAATTACTAAAACAGCACTAAAAAAATTTAAAAATCAGAGATTAGTCCAATCATGAAAATCCTCAATAATGTCCCATCCACCTTAAGATCGAATTTGGATGCATAGTGAAGTGATATACAGTTCATATGAAGAGTTGGTAAAGACTGGAAAACACAGGGTTAATAACGAAGGGTGCGCCTGTCACCAGATATACAATTCACCACGTGTTTTGCACACTCCCCCTGGGGGGGGGAGGAAACTCACAAGAAAAAACTGGGTAAGGAGACACTCAATCAAAGCTTGCAGACCATTAACTGTGTCTTATTTCCACATCCTCATCATACATCACCAGGTGTGCAGGGAAAAGACTTTCCTCATCAAGTAGATATCCAATATACATGAAAGAAATCTTCCTATTTCCTCCTCGCCATATTTTACAAGGAATGCGGGGGTTAACATATAAGGCAAAACAGATTTGCATATAGAGTAAGCCCTTGTACACACGGTCGGACATTCTGATGGACAATGTCCGATAGGACCATGTTGTCGGATAATCGGAGCGTGTGTGGGCTCCATCGGACTGTTTCCGTTGGAGTATCTGACAGACCAAGTTTTCCAGCTGGGCTATAAAAATTTCCGACAACATGATCCGATCGGACTTTGTCGGATCATGTGTAGAGAATTCCCGATCGGACAAAGTGCCACGCATTGCTCAGATAAAATTCCTAGACCAAAGCTATTGGCTACTAGCCTGAACGTAGTCCCGTCGTGACGAAAGTACGTCATCACGTTCTGAACGATCGGATTGTCCGACAACTTTGTCCGACTGTGTGTGTGCAACAGTTTTGGACAAAATCCAACGGATTTGGTTGTCAGAATGTCCGACCGTGTGTACAAGGGCTAATATACCTTTTATTCAAAGTTCCCCATACAAATAAAATCACCCCTTAGGTAAAAGCCGCGTACATCACATAAAAGGTAATCAGCATCAATGAATGAACACATGCAGGGGGCGCTCTCGCTATACTCAGCTGTTTCCAGAAGCACTTTCGTCCTGCAGGAAGTATCTCTCACCGCTGGTTAGATCTCGGAGGGCTGTAGAGCGCAGGGCGTCATTTCGCTGTAGTATCGTGTAAGCAACACTCTGACCGGTTTCGTCGCATGGACTTCAACTGAGAGCTCAGCTACACGATTCATAGACAAATATATATATATATATATATCACCTCCACTCCCACTGTCAACCAATCAGAGAAGCCTGGCGACAGATGACACCATCCGTCCCTGCATCTCCCATTGGCCAGAAGCTACGTGGATAGTGGGGCATTTTTAAATGATATCCAGCACACATCTCCAACTAAGATGCATTAATCTACTAATCAGGCAGACCTCATCACCGCACCCGGAGCGCGTATATACTCAAAAACCTATTGGGACATATGACACAAAACGAGCACCTTGTATTTATACAGCACGGCCGACTCAGGACCATACAGAGCATAGAAGCTCCCTAGCAACCGATGACACCTAAAAGGTGCCTGTGCCTGATTGGTCCGGTGGCGGCAAGGCTACAGAAATAATGGAAGCGTCACAATAGAAAAACTATTCAGCAATAGTACAAAGTAATAGAAGAATTTCTTTCATTATGAATACGATGGCTCTGCAAACAGTATATACTGTATCCTGTCACCCATAATGTATACTTATATTAAAAAGAAAAGGGTGAAGATGTCACCTATTATTCATTAAACAAGGGGCTAAAGTGAGATGTAAAAAAAATAAAATAAAAAGGTGAAATTGGCACTAATACGCCATCTAATTATATCTGTAAAATGTAGACCGTAATCGGTCCAACAGATACACCTTCCATCATGTCATTAAATGTCTTCAACTCAATTTTCCAAACACTTAAAAAGTATAATATAAAAAAATATAAAACGAAATTCTTCTATAAACCATGAATTCATATAATCAGATAATACATACATCACTGAGTCGATCAATACATGAATACCTAAATACCCCAAAGATATCACAAAACAAGAGAAGGTAACTAAGCATCACCATGCTGTTGAGGAGAGAACAGGCTAAAAATAGAAATAAAAATCAGCATAAAAATAAAAATAAATATGTATAAATAAATTAATAAATAAATAAAAATTAAACTAAAAGTCCACTAGTTCTGGATTTCTGGATGCCCAACAAATCTTTTTTTTTTTATTATTGTTTATTTCTTTATTTGACATATTACAAGTTATAACAGACCAAGTTACAATATCAGTATATATTTTACAGTTTTGTTTCCTTATACCGCTAATACATCATATTCTCGTTTTCCTATTTATTTCAATTGATCCGTGCAAAACAAATTTTATATTTTTCTCTTATTCTTGCTTGCCACTATCATATATACTACCTAACCATCCTTTAGACACAAGTATTTACAAACATACACACAGACATAAACACAAAAAAAAAAAAAAAATATAAATAAATAAATAAATAAATAAATAAAAAAATATAAAAAACACACGCACTCTCCGGGCGAAAAATCCATAGCGTAGTTTCCATAGTGAGTTATATATCACAAGCTGACAAAGGAGGAGAATGTTTATACCCACATCTTCCTTTGAATACTGCTTTTACTGTCCCACTCAAACAGAAAAAGAAAAACGATACTAACCACTCAATACAGACTCCCCCATTACCAATGAGGGTGGAGCTACCCGTGGATCCGATATCCATTGTTTCCATATTTTAATCCAGTTATTGGATTCTCCCCTATTGCAACCAATTTGTTGTTCTTTCAAGATGTTTTCATTTACCTGAAGACGCCAGTCCTCAAGTAAAGGTGCATTCTAAGATATCCACCTTAGAGCAATTAACTTACGTGCAATAAACAATGCCCAACAAATCTAAGCCCTTGTACACACGGTCGGACATTCTGACAACCAAATCCGTTGGATTTTGTCCGAAAATGTCTGACGGATTTTGTCCGAAACTGTTGCATAGGGATGGCCGAACAGTTCGCCCGGCGGTCGTTTCGCGGCGAATTTCGGCTGTTCGCGGTCCGCCAGTCCGGCAGACTATTGGCGTAGTTCGCCCGGCGGACTTCCGTGTTTTTACTGTGTAAAGGAACTTTGACCTGATGACACATCCATCATGGGGTACAGGACAGCCAATTGAGACATGACAGCACATGGACACTTGGACATTCCCCCTAACTTATAAATACACCCGATCCGGCGGCCATTTTACATTCTTTCTTCTGTCACTATAGGGAAAGGTTGCTGTTTGGAGCAGGGACAGATAAAACGCTAGCTATTTGGTACACAAAAGTTCTTTTCAGGACTGGTATAGGTGTTAGGTGTATATAGGTTTGCTGTGCTACTGATTGTTGCAGCAGCCTGAGTGTCTTTTGTCAGTTTAGATAAAGGGACAGAGCGCTGTGTCTGCTGCTATTTTAGGGACAGCCAGATTAGTCATCATCATCATCATTAGCTGTTACTATCAGGTCCACAAAAGTGCTATTCGAGTAACCAGTTATCGTTCCACTCTCCTCTGTTTTGCCAGTTTGTATAGAAACAGGAAGGAAGCAGTGTGTCAGGCAGTGAGGGTCAGTTTAAACAGTACCTGATACTATTAGTTCCACAAAGGTTATTTTCAGGACTGGTATCAGTGGTATGGTAATAGGCTTGTACACGTATAATATTCTTTCTTCCAAATATAGAAAGAATATTATACTTGACTGCTGCCCTTCTGCTGCAGTCTGCTAATCATTCACAACTCACTTGTTCCACAAAGCTCTTTATCAGGACTGGTAACTTGGTCTGTGTAGGGTGCTACAGTACATAGGGTTGAGTGAGGTACATCTGCCCTTCTGTAAGGACTGGTATCGGTCCACAATACATAGGGTTGAGGTGCACCACTGCTAACCGCTGCCCTATACTGCAGCAGTCCTTCAGCAGTATAGGGACTGACGTACAGTCTGCTAATCAGTCACACACAACCTACTTGGTCCACAAAGGTCCTTAAAAGGACTGGTAACTTGGTGTAGGGTGCTACAGTACATAGGGTTGAGTGAGGTACAGTCTGCTGTTCTGTAAGGACCGGTATCGGTCCACAATACATAGGGTTGAGGTGCACCACTGCTGACCGCTGCCCTATACTGCAGCAGTCCTTCAGCAGCATAGGGACTGACGTACAGTCTGCTAATCAGTCACACACAACCTACTTGGTCCACAAAGGTCCTTATAAGGACTGGTAACATGGTGTAGGGTGCTACAGTACATAGGGTTGAGTGAGGTACAGTCTGCTGTTCTGTAAGGTCCGGTATCGGTCCACAATAGATAGGGTTGAGGTGCACCACTGCTGACCGCTGCCCTATACTGCAGCAGTTCTTCAGCAGTATAGGGACTGACGTACAGTCTGCTAATCAGTCACAAACAACCTACTTGGTCCACAAAGGTCCTTATAAGGACTGGTAACTTGGTGTAGGGTGCTACAGTACATAGGGTTGAGTGAGGTACAGTCTGCTGTTCTGTAAGGACTGGTATCGGTCCACAATACATAGGGTTGAGGTGCACCACTGCTGACCGCTGCCCTATACTGCAGCAGTCCTTCATCGGTATAGGGACTAAGAGTTTTGTCACAGGGTCATTTAAAAAATGACAGGCAGAGGAAGAGGCAAGCCCTTCTGCAGGGGTGGTAGGGGTAGGGCAGGAGCAACAGCCTTGAGCCAAAGTGGGAAGTTGCAGAAGGTGCGTTCAATTACTTTAAAGGACGCACCAGACTTGGTTGAGCCTTACTCTTCTGCACCCTCTTCTTCACTCTCTGCTATGTGCACCCCAAAAGACACTACCACCAACAACATCACCACCACCACCACCACATACCTTCCGCTTGAGTCACAGGAATTATTTTCCGATCCATATCAAGAGGACATTTCTGATGAGCAGCCACTCTTGGTATTGGATCAGGAAGAGGAGGTAGCAACAACCGCTACTCAGCAGTCTGACGACAGTATCCAGATCAGCCCAAGGAGGAGGTTGGTCCCCGGTGTTGCTGCCTACTCCGAGATCTCTACTTATAGCGGTGGGGAAGGTGACGTTGATGATGACGTGTCTAGTGATGTCACGTGGGTGCCCACAAGAGAGGAAGAGGAGGGGAGTTCAGAGGGAGATATGGACCAGCAGATAGGGAGGAGAAGCAGGAATAACTTACATTGCACAGGAGGGACAAAGCAGACTGCAAATGTATCAGGAGCGAGTCATCGACCATGTACGGTCACATCTGGCGCTCCCAGGACACCGGCACATGGCTCCGCAGTGTGGGCTTTCTTTTAACGTGTCCGCTGCTGACAATAGCGTTGCCATCTGCAATCTTTGCAGTCAATGCATTAGTCGCGGTAAGCCCAACAGTCACCTAGGGACGACCGCCTTAAGAAGGCACATGGGCAGCCATCACCGAGCCGAGTGGGAGCAACGGAACACACAAAGCCACACTGCAGGCTCTCACCGTCCAGCCTCGTCTTCTACTTCTCCTTCTCCTCTCTCCTCACAATTGTCCTCCACTCCACCTTCCATCACGCCAAGCTCACATTTTTCTGCAAAAAGGCAGGCTTCCGTGGGCCTAATGTTCGAGCGTAAAAAAATGATGACGCCGGATAACCCTCTTGCCCAACGATTGACGGCTGGCTTGTCAGAACTCATAGCCCGCCAACTACTGCCATATAAACTGGTGGACTCGGAGGCCTTTCGCAAATTTGTGGCCATTGGAACTCCACAATGGAAGGTCCCAGGAAGGAAGTATTTCTCAGAGAAGGGCATCCCAGAGCTATATGGCCATGTTCAGCGGCAAGTGAATGTATCTCTGGCACACAGTGTCGGTGCCAAGATACATCTGACCACAGACACGTGGTCTAGCAAACAAGGGCAGGGAAGGTATATCACTTTTACTGCCCACTGGGTGAACCTTCTGACGGCCGTCAAGCATGTAACCCGTGGCACCCCTGTAGATTTGGTTTTACCGCCACGGATTGCATGCAGGCCTGACTCTTCTCCTCCTCCTCCTACTCCATCCTCCTCCCTCTCCTCCTCAGCTGCCTCCTCCTTTTCCGCTGCTAGCGTCTCTTCCGCTGCACCGCCCAAGCTCCCCAGAACCTATTCCACATGCCAGGTGAGACGTTGCCATGCCGTGCTGCGTCTGTTGTGCCTGGAAGCCAAAAGCCACACTGGCCCGGCACTCCTTTCAGCTTTGCGTTCACAGGCAGATCAGTGGCTAACACCGCTCAATTTGACAGTTGGTAAAGTGGTGTGTGACAACGGTGCCAATCTGCTTAGCGCATTGAAACAGGGCAAAATCACGCACGTGCCATGCATGGCACACGTCTTAAACTTGGTCGTGCAGCGATTCGTTGTCAAATACCCTGGGGTCCAGGACAACTTGCGGCAGGCAAGGAAAATCTCGTCCCATTTCAGAAGATCTTACACGGCCATGGCTCGCCTTGCTGACATTCAGCGGCGACACAATCTGCTGGTCAGACGTCTTATTTGCGATTGCCCGACGCGATGGAACTCAACCTTCTATATGCTTGATTGGCTGCTCCAGCAGAAACGTGCAGTTAACGTCTACCTGTATGAACTCTGCAGCAGAAACGGTTCTGGGGAGCTGGGGTTTTTTTCACCGCGCCAGTGGCTGCTCATGCGCGACGCATGCAGACTTCTGCGGCCATTTGAGGAGATCACCAAACTGGTCAGTCGCAGCCATGGCGCCATCAGTGACATGGTACCTTATGCCTTCTTTATGGAGCGTGCATTGCGTTGTGTCATTGATCAAGCTGTGGAGGAGCAGGAGCGGGAAGATGAGGAAGTCGCAATGCTGGATGAATTCCCAGGGGGGGCTACTCTATCTGAGACAAGTCAACAACAGGAGTCTGAAGAGGAGTCAGAGGAGGATGGTGCCGGGGCGGATGAGGAGGAGCAAGAAGAGCATGCTTTAAACCTTTCTGGGATCCCTGTTGTGCGTGGATGGGGAGAGGAGAATGAAGAGGACGACATTATCCTGGATGATGAGCAGGAGCCAGGCCACCACACCGCTTCCACTTTAGTGCAAATGGGGGCCTTCATGCTCCAGTGTTTTAATAGGGACCCCCGTATAAAAAGCATAAGGGTCAAGGACCAGTACTGGGTGGCAACGTGCTTAGACCCCTGGTACAAACACAAAATGGCGGAAATGTAACCGCCGTCGCAGAGGGCTGTCAAAATGCAGCACTTCCAGGCCTTGCTTCGAGAAATGCTGCATTCTGCTTTTGCGTGCGCTGGCAGAGGAGCAATTCCCACTCCCAGAGAAGGAGTTGCGGGGTACCAATCCAACAGCGCCTGCAAGAAGAGGCCAGTTTGAAGATGTGTTGGTGACTTCGAATATGAGGTCATTCTTTCAGCCGACCCATTGGGGTTAACATTGGGTTAACGGCCGATGTGGACGCTCTGAGGAGTGATGAACCCCTGGACTACTGGGTGGGCAGGCTTGACCTCTGGCCAGAGCTTGCCCAATTTGCAATGGAACTGTTGGCTTGCCCCTCATCCAGTGTCCTGTCCGAAAGGACGTTCAGCGCAGCAGGGGGGATCGTGACCGATAAGCGTACTCGCCTAGCTCACGACAGTGTTAACTACCTCACATTTCTAAAAATGAATGAGGCATGGATCTCGGAGGAATTCAACACATGTGACCAGTAGACCATGTATATGTCTATAAACAATTTTTTTAATCAAGCACACAGACCTTCTTTCTTCATTTGGCTCACTTCCTTGGCCCAAAAAAGCACACCGTACTATATGCCCCTACCCTCCTCTTTGAAGAGGTTGAGCTGTGTCATATTTCTACTGGGGCTGCTTATGAGGGGATCACACCGTCCCTGTGCTGTGCTGACTTCCTCCTGGGGGTTCTTATTATGAGGGGATCACACCATCCCTGTGCTGTGCTGATTTTCTCCTGGGCCTGCTTATTATGAGGGGATCACACCATCCCTGTGCTGTGCTGATTTTCTCCTGGGCCTGCTTATTATGAGGGGATCACACCATCCCTGGCTGTGCTTATTTTCTCCTGGGCCTGCTTATTATGAGGGGATCACACCATCCCTGTGCTGTGCTGACTTCCCCCTGGGGGTTCTTATTATGAGGGGATCACACCACCCCTGTGCTGTGCTGATTTTCTCCTGGGGGTTCTTATTATGAGGGGATCACACCATCCCTGTGCTGTGCTGATTTTCTCCTGGGCCTGCTTATTATGAGGGGATCACACCATCCCTGCGCTGTGCTGACTTACTCCTGGGGGTTCTTATTATGAGGGGATCACACCATCCCTGTGCTGTGCTGACTTTCTCCTGGGCCTGCTTATTATGAGGGGATCACACCATCCCTGTGCTGTGCTGACTTCCTCCTGGGGGTTCTTATTATGAGGGGATCACACCATCCCTGTGCTGTGCTCATTTTCTCCTGGGGGTTCTTATTATGAGGGGATCACACCATCCCTGTGCTGTGCTGATTTTCTCCTGGGCCTGCTTATTATGAGGGGATCACACCATCCCTGCGCTGTGCTGACTTACTCCTGGGGGTTCTTATTATGAGGGGATCACACCATCCCTGTGCTGTGCTGATTTTCTCCTGGGGCTGCTTACGGTGCTGCTGTCAGTGCTGTATATCACGGTGCTGGTGTGAGTGCTTAATGTCACGCTGCTGATGTCAGTGCTCTCTATCACGGTGCTGCTGTCAGTGCTCTATATCACGGTGCGGGTGTGAGTGCTTAATGTCACGCTGCTGATGTCAGTGCTCTCTATCACGGTGCTGCTGTCGGTGCTGTATATCACGGTGCTGGTGTGAGTGCTTAATGTCACGCTGCTGATGTCACTGCTCTCTATCACGGTGCTGCTGTCAGTGCTGTATATCACGGTGCTGATGTCAGTGCTGTATGTCACGCTTCTGATGTCAGTGCTCTCTATCACGGTGCTGCTGTCAGTGCTGTATATCACGGTGCTGATGTCAGTGCTGTATGTCACGCTTCTGATGTCAGTGCTCTCTATCACGGTGCTGCTGTCAGTGCTGTATATCACGGTGCTGGTGTGAGTGATTTATGTCACTCTGCTGATGTCAGTGCTCTCTATCACGGTGCTGCTGTCAGTGCTGTATATCACGGTGCTGGTGTGAGTGATTTATGTCACGCTGCTGATGTCAGTGCTCTCTATCACGGTGTTGCTGTCAATGCTGTATGTCACGGTGCTGGTGTTAATGCTTTATGTCACGCTGCTGATGTCAGTGCTCTCTATCACGGTGCTGTTGTCAGATGACTCTATCACATTGCAGGTGTCATTGCTGTATGTCACGCTGCTGGTGATCATCTCCTGCACCCTCTTCTTTGCCTACCCTGGTCCCTGACCTTCCCTCTCCTCCATTGCCTTCATGCGCTCCACAGTCCTGAATTGTCAGAACAATTTCCCATATAAAAAAAGAATGCTTGTAGTTATCGATCCCAAATTCACCTCATACATGTGTTATGTCATTGGCCATGTGGTGGGACTATGTTTGCCCAGTTAATAATTATTTTGTGGCTGCAAATTTGACCTAAAGGTTTGCGAAGTTCGCCTCCCATTGAAGTCAATGGGGCCCGCCGTGAACGTTCCGTTTCGCGAACTATCGGCTGTGTTCGCGAAACGTCCCGTCGGAAGTTCGTCCATCACTAGTAAAGAGCCTACGTCATAGACTCTTTACCAAAATCAGAAATCCAGTATGTCAGAGCGAAGAAAAAAATAAAGTGCAGCTTTTGTTCAATAAATAATGATTAACCACTTAAGCCCCAGACCATTTTCCAGCTAAAGCACCAGGCCCCTCTTTGTGATTCGGCACTGCGCCGCTTTAACTGACAATTGTGCAGTCGTGCGACGTGGCTCCAAAATAAAATTGACGTCCTTTTTTTCCCACAAACAGAGCTTTCTTTTGGTGGTATTTGATCACCTCTGCAGTTTTTTTTTTAAAACAAAAAAAGAGCCACAATTTTTAAAAATATTTTGCTATAATAAATATCCCCCAAAAATATATAAAAAAAAACATTTTTTTCCTCAGTTTATGCCGATACGTATTCTTCTACATATTTTTGGTTAAAAAAAAAAAATCGCAATAAGCGTTTATTGATTGGTTTGCGCAAAAGTTATAGCGTGTACAAAATAGGGCATAGTTTTATGGCATTTTTATTAATATTTTTTTTACTAGTAATGGCGGATCAGCGATTTTTATTGTGACTGCAACATTATGGCGGACACGTCGGACAATTTTGACACATTTTTGGGACCATTGGCATTAATACAGCGATCAGTGAAATTAAAAATGCACTGATTACTGTAAAAATGTCACTGGCAGTGAAGGGGTTAACCACTAGGGGGCAGTGTAGGGGTTAAGTGTGTGTGGTTTTTTTTAACTGTAGGGGGGGCGTGGCTTGGCGTCTGACCTCACTGATTGTCTTTCCCTATAACAGGGAACAGACGATCTGTGACAGCCTCAGTAGGAAACACGGGGGAGAGACCTCTCCTCGTTCTTCAGCTCTGTGACCCGATCGCGGGACACCGGCAGCGAACGACCCACGGCTGGGCACTTAAAGGCCAACGTACCTGTACGTGCTTGTGCCCAGCCGTGCCATTCTGGCGACACACATCGGCGTGAGGCGGTCCTTAAGCGGTTTAATAATCGCAAAAGTGAAACGTGCAAAAATGGTGACAATCCAAAACCAAAATAAAGTGTCATTCAAACTAAATCAATATTAATATGTAAATGTGCAATAAAAAAATTTATAAAAATTAATTCATATGTGAGTCCATAAATAAAAAAGCCAACGGATAGTGTGACTTGATTGAATAAAAATAATATACTTGACCACATGGGACCCGTCACCTTTAATCACCACTAATAAGATGGGGGCTTACCAGATCACCAGTGACCCCCTGTTTAAGGGAGGTCCGTCAGCGCGTATAATGTCACAAATTCCGGCTCCAGACGCCCAGATGTGAAAAAACGGGCATCTCCTATCTGCAGACTCCGCAGCTCAGGTGATCAGTCACCACAAACTTCCCAAATATTGGCCAGCGCGAAGGCTCGTGCAAAAAAAAAGTGCTCCGAATCGTGTGATATGTTTTAACACCAAAAAAATGTTTTTTTCTTTATTGCATAAAGTCAGATGCTGTAAAAAGGACTCATCCGAGTCTCCAATGTACAGATTGCATTTAAAATACAAACAGCGTTGAAAACGAAAAATAAAATTGCTAGCAGATAAAAAAAAAACCTGTATGTGGTTTTAAATTGAAATCGCACATGCGCAGGACATGTGGAAACAGCTACCTGATGAACGTTTCGTCACAGGTCTGACGTCATCAGGAGTACGCACCCACACTCCTGCTCTGAGTGCTTATATAGTCCATTGGCAAGGGGAGGAGACCTTTCCATAGGTTGAGCTGACAACGCTCCCTCTAAAGTTACAAATGATATCCCAGACAGGTATATACAAACAAAGGGTGTATCAAATCTAACAGAAATAAAACATGGACAGCCCAATACTTACAAAGGCCTGAGTGGGCAAAGATGACCATATATTTCACCTTTTTGTTTTGTTGGATACAAACAAAAGTGAAAAACCAGCATTCCACGTATAAAAAGAATCACCGCCATCTAGTGGTTGCAAAATCAAATTACAGACACAATGATCCAATTTTTTGAAATAATCATACTAATAATATAGCACCATCTAGTGATGGCAAAGTATAACTGCCAATGCAACAATCAAATTCTAAAAAAGGCATACTGCCTGCCTTTGCCGATGGCCTGCTCATATTATAATAGACCCATAATTCTAACATAAAAGATCAATGTTTAACCAATTAAGCGATCCACATAAATTTTAAATAAAAAATATATTAATAAATTAGAATAAAAATATTAAAAAATTATTTGTTAACCACTTCCCACCCGGCCAATGTACATATACGGCCGGATGGGAGCCGCCTCCTTCTGACTGGACGTTCAGGAACGTCCATCAGAAGGAGGGGATCACGCGCGTGCCCACGCAGCGGCGCGATCCCGATGCGCTCGTGTCACCCGGACACGACGCATCTCGGATCGGCAGGAGGGCTCTGTGATTGGCCCTCCTGATCACATGATGGCCGTGTCTAATCACAGCTGTCCTGTGATCTAAACAAACAGCTGGTTGCTAGGCAATCGGCTCTCCTCTCCTCACACGGAAGTCGTAGCTGAGGAGAGGAGAGCAGATCGCTGCAGCCGGCTGGTGATCAGTGAGTATGAGCTGTTTTTACAGCTTTTTACTCACTGATCACTAGTCTAGTGTAAACACACAGTGTAAACACACATGTCACCACAATACACGTCACCACACATGTCCCCAAAACACATGTCCCCACACATGTCCCCAAAACACACATGTCCCCAAATAATAAAAACACATGTCCCCAAATAATAAAAACACATGTCCCCCACATATTTCCCACTAAAATCACATGTCCCAATGATTATCTGCACACATATGTCCGTGATCACCTGCACACATATGTACATGATCATTTGCGTACATATGTCTGTGATCACACAAACCAATTATTATACACTTAACGGAATTTTTTTTACCAAAAACATGTAGCAGAATAAATTTTGGCTTAAATTTACGACAGAATTTGATTTCATCAGAATATGGCAACCTTGGGTGGACCATTTTCTACCAAAAGATTTTGATACACGTCTTATGGCCCCTTAGCCCACGCTGATTGTTAGTTTGGGCTCTGCGGGTTCTCCAGGCCTTCCGACCATACCTTTTTCTCCTCTTTTCTTTGCTTCCTTTCTCATTTTGTGCCTCTTTTCCTATTCTTCTTCCTCCCTCTCATCCTGTCTTTCCCTCTCTTCTCCTTTCTCTCTCTCTGTTATATGTGTAAAATTCACCCAGCGGAACTTTATTTTACGACATCATCTGTGGTAATAGCTGCCACTACAGCATTGTTTGTTACATGTCTCTCCTCCTATGGAAGTTGTCAGTTTTCTTTTTTATTTTTTCTTGACTCCCTTCTTGGATGCTTTTTTGTTCGCTAGCTTTCTTATGCGAGAGGCTCGTGAGCGTGCTTTAACACTGTTTGGACTATCTGTATTTGCAAAATTTTGTAGCAGCTCATTTAACTATAATCTGTTACGGTTACTAATGTAAACTGTTCTGCTTATTTCTATGTGTCTTACTTGACTTTTCAATAAAATATTTGAAACGAAAATTTGATTTCATTGGATTTCTTTTAAAATTGAAAGAAGAAAATGTTGTTGTTTTTTCAAAATTTCCGCTTTTTTTGCGCTTATATCGCAAAAAATAAAAAACAGAGTCATGAATAAATACCACCAAAATAAAGCGCTATTTGTGTGAACAAAATTATAAAAATTTAATTTGGGTACAGTGTAGCATGACCGCGCAATTGTCATTGAAAGTGCGAGAGCGATGAAAGCTGAAAATTGGGCTGGGAAAGAAGGGGGTGAAAGTGTCCGGTATTGTAGTGGTTAAACACCAATCAGTCCTACTTATAAGGCAAAAAAACCCTCCCAATAAGGGAACATCAGCTCTCTCATACTGTCGAGGAGGGGGGCATCAACCATTATTAAAGTGGTGTTGCCACCAAACAAAAAAAAAAAAAATAGCTTAAAATTCATAAAAAAAATAAAAAATAAAGAATTGCATGCGCAGTGGGTGCCCGGCCATGAAGCCACAGCCAGGTGCCCACAGTAAGAATGCCGGCGCCATGAGCGGAGCGGGGAACGTGGGGGGGGGCTTCATTCCCCCGCATCGCTGGACCCTGGGACAGGTAAGTGTCCGATTATTAAAAGTCAGCAGCTGCAGTATTTGTAGCTGCTGACTTTTACATTTTATTTTTTTTAGGGAGCACCCCGCTTTAATAAAACAATTGATGTCCCACTCCACATTGAGACCACCAGGGACATGCGACCCCAGCTTAAATATCCAATTCGTTTTAGCTCTAAGATGGTGCACTTACCATTACTCCCACGCCAGTGTGAAACATACCTTTCATTAGCCAGGAAGGTAGTTCCCCTGGGATCGCGATTATGTTTCAAATCATAGTGTTTACTGACGTTGTGTTTGTCAAAGCCCTTTGCAGATGTTTGTTATATGTTCACCAAGCCTTATATGCAACATACCGACCGTTCATCTCACATATTCCAAGCCGCATGGGCATCTAAGAAGATACACCACGCACTTAGTTGAGCAAGTAATAAACGTTCTAATGGGGTAAGTGAGCCCTGTTGCAGTAGAAGTCAACTCTGTAAATCTCCTTCCTCTCTGTGCATTTAGCTTACAAGCTCTGCACTTACCACAAGGGTAGAAGCCTTTTAAGTCACCAAAAAAGGCAGGCTTTTTTGGAGGGTCGGGAACATTGGGAGCAATCAAATTCCTGATGTTAGTGGCACCTCTAAAAATAACAGTCGGTCTTTCCGACAAAAGAGGGCCCAAAACACGGTCATTCTTTATTACTGGCCAGTGTCTTCTTATTATCCTTTCAATGGCCCAATGCTGGCTAGAAAAAGTTGTAATGAAAGCCAAACCATAATTTTCAGCCAGTAACGCCTGACGATCTTTATCCCCGACTTCCAATATAACAGAATCAAGGGTTTTATTATCGTATCCCTTAGCCAAAAATCGATTTTTTAAAATCAATGCTTCCTTGTGGTAATCATCCAAATTAGTACAATTACGCCTTAAACGCAAAAATTGGCCCTTGGGTACAGCAGCTAACCAATAATTATGGTGGCAAGAATCCAGAAGGATGAAGCCATTCCTATCATTTTTTTTTTTTTAAAAAAAGGTTGTGGTAACAATATTGTTGTCCACAATTGAGATCCTTAGATCCAAAAAGTGGATTTCAGTGGGGCTTAGTTCATGACTAAGAACTATGCCACGATCATTACTATTCAGATGGGATAGGAATAACTCTACAGATTGAACATCGCCATCCCATATGAACAGAATATCGTCAATAAACCTTTTCCAGGCTATTAGTTCTGGTGGCTTATTGCCCAGACTGGTATCCTCTTCCCATTTTGCCACAAAAATGTTGGCCATACTGGGAGCAAATTTAGCTCCCATCGCCACCCCCTTTATCTGCAAAAAAATAGGCTCCCTTACAACTTGTACCGACAGGACCCTATTATACAAATATGTTTGTTATTTACTAGTTATGTACTGTTATTAATGCAATACTAGACTCTTTTTTGCGTTGTATTATGCCCCGTATTATCTCTGTACTATGCGGGCTGTACCAACCTGTGTTCTTTTTTTTATATATACCTTCATGTATGTTTACTGATATTGTACCCTCTTCTTTATTCAATAAAAATCTTTGGAAAAAAAAAATATATATATATAGGCTCCCTCATGTCAGAAATAGTTGTGCGTCATTGAAAAATCCAATAGCTCAAGAATAAAATTATGTTGGGTCACTGAAATTATATTGTCCTGGGATAACAAAAATTATACCGGCTCATAACCCAATTGGTGGGAAATGGGCGTGTATAAAGAGGCAACATTTGCTGTTACCAGTAGATAAGTTGTTTTCCACTCCAAGGATTGCAAAACATTAATAGCATGTTTCGTATCCTTCAAAAAGGAAGGAGTGCCCATCACCAGTGGCTGTAAATAACAGTCAATATATTTCCCTACACGGGATGTTATCGAATCAAAGACACTGATGATGGGCCGACCCAGGGGGATTAGTCAAGGACTTGTGAATTTTTGGCAGTGAGTAGATGACTGGCAACCGAGGAGCCAAGGGTACCAGAAACTCTCTCTCCTTTTTTATTAGAAATGCCCACGTCAAAATCCTTGAGTTCCCTTTTGAATCTTATTGTTCGGTCCACGATCAATGAGGAATAGGTATCAGGATCTGAAACAATCCTGACCATTTCCTATGCGTACATCTCTCTATCCAGAGCGACATACCGCACCACCACGCTGTGTGCCCTCAGTGGCGTGCGTGAGTGGCTTATTCTGCTGGATGGCATATAACTCCCAGTCAGGATAATGAAACCCCCGCCCAGCCGTCATTGTGCTATAGGCCAGGGAGGATGTGGTTAAGAATGACCCACAGACTCATGCCTTGTACACACGGTCAGAAATTCAGACGGGAAAAGTCAGATCGGATTGTGTTGTCAGAAAATCTGATCGTGTGTGGGCTCTAGCGGGCTTTTTCTGTCGGACTTTCCGATGGAAATAATTTGAGAGCAGTACCTAAAATTTTCAGACAAGAAAATCCGATCAGACTTTTTCCAGACGTGTGTAATAGAATTACGACGCACAAAGTGTCACGCATGCTCAGAATAAATTTGGGGACAAAAGCTATTGGCTACTGGCCTCTACGTAGTCCCATCGTATGTTTTGTACGTCACCTCGTTCGGATTTTCCGACAACTTTGTGTGACCGTGTGTATGCAAAACAAGTTTCGGACAAAATCCGTTGGAAAAAAATCAACGGATTTCATGGTCGGGAATGTCCAACCGTGTGTACAAGGCATCAGAGTTGTGAGAATATGAAAGGGTAAAATGGAGAGCCACGGGCTCGTTATGCGGAAGTATGACAATGTGAGGAGACCATGTGCCATATACCATTACAGGGTATAAGCTAACGTGTTTCGGTTTATTAAATGTCATTAGTAATGCACTAGGGGTGCACGTCTTCCATTTTTTTTCTTTCTTCAGTGTGATGGAGTCACTTTGGGCGGGGGGCCGTGGAACCCAGAATCCCTTGGGGTGGTTGGGAAAATCTCGTTTCAGCTCCCCATTCACCTCCTATGTCTAAGTCACCCTATGTCTCTAATAGGGGCACAGGGTGACCGAGAAATCCAGTCTGATCTGTACTAATCGGACTCACTGTACAGCCACACTGGAATGTTGTGTATGTATATATATATTGTATATTGTATATTTTTTTCATTTTGTTGTGTACTCTTTGCTGTGTCATTTGGGGTGTGGCTGTATTCCAATGTTCTATTGTGTCTGTCTTAGATATTATGGGATGTGTATGTAGCTGAGTTGGGAGATTGGTGGGGGCAAATTCCTCCAACAGCTCTCACTGCTGATTGGACAGTCTACCCCACCCGGAATGCAAAGGGGGGGGGGTTTCCAGAGTATTACCTGTGTACATGTGTTTTTCAATAAAACAGTTCATGTTCAGCAACCAAACGAGTATTGCCTTGTTGTGTGGTTGTTAACGGTTGGAATATCTATATTCAGACTGGGAGGAAGCGGTATATGACGAAAGTACTCAAGCGGAGTGTGGGACGTTTTGTTACATGTATTATCTATCGGATCACCCAGTCTGAGGAAGGCGGCATCCACCCAGTCCTGAGCTACCGATGTCCCTGTTGCCCTTCATTTTAGAAAACCCCTTAGTGCTGGAAGTGACTGTCTTTTTTTGTTATCTTATATCTGTATATACCGTGTATAACTGTGTCTTTATGTCTTCCATGGAAAGCTGCACAAATATGTGAGACATTGTTATTACGAGAACCCATACGCTGATGATATCTACTTTAACGAGAGAAGAGAAGTTCCATCCGATCTTATTTTATACAACTGGCATTTATTTAATGCTTCATTTAATTGGTCTAGAACAATCTCCATTATAAAAGGCCCAGATTACATCCCTGAAACATTTATCAATACGAGTGACCCCGTCTACTGGAAGAAAGGCAAAGTAAGGAATCACTGGATTGTTTTCTCTTCATATCATTTGCTGAGGATGTTCATATTTTGGATTCATAAGGAATTTCTAGTCTTATTTTAAGATATATTAGTCAATGGAACAGGTACATCCGAGTTACTACCTCCTGTGTAATGCCTGTTGAGCCTCAAGAACACGGCACACAGCCTGGGAAATCTCTGCAAACCTCCATGTACAATCCGTGCAAAAAAGGGAGGAAGGCTGGTGCCATGGATGTTGGCTAAAACATTGTTTTATTAATGCAGGTGAACAACAGTCAAAAATTCCAACGTGTTTCTGCCATCAGGCCTTAACCACTTTCAGACCGGACCATTTTGCTGGTCAATGACCAGAGGTCTTTTTACAATTTGGCACTGCGCTGCTTTAACTGGTAATTGCGCGGTCATGCAATGTTGTACCCAAACAACATTTGCGTCCTTTTTTTACCACAAATAGAGCTTTCTTTTAAAGGTATTTGACTGACTCTGCGATTTTTATTTTTTGCGATATAAACGTAAAAAGACCACAAATTTTGAAAAAAAAATATATTTTCTACTTTTTGTTATTGTAAAAATCCAATAAACTCAATTTTAGTCATACATTTAGGCCAAAATGTATTCAGCCACATGTCTTTGGTAAAAAAAAAAAGTAAATAACTGTATATTTATTGGTTTGCGCAAAAGTTGTCACATCTACAAACGAAGGTACGTTTTCTGGAATTTACGCAGCTTTTAGTTTATGACTGCCTATCTCATTTCTTGAGGTGCTAAAATGGCAGGGCAGTACAAAACCCCCCCAAATGACCCCATTTTGGAAAGTAGATACCCTAAGGAAATTGATAAGAGGCATGTTGAGCCCATTGAATATTTTATTTTTTTGCCTCAAGCGATTGAATAATGACAAAAAAAAATTATATTTTTTTTTTTACACAAAGTTGTCACTAAATGATATATTGCTCACACATGCCATGGTTATATGTGGAATTGTACCCCAAAATACATTCTGCTGCTTCTCCTGAGTATGGGGATACCACATGTGGTCGACTTTTTGGAAGCCTAGCCGCGTACGGGGCCCCGAAAGCCAAGCACCGCCTTCAGGATTTCTAAGGGCATACATTTGTAATTTCACTCCTCACTACCTATCACAGTTCTGAAGGCCATAAAATGCCAAGATGGCACAAAACCCCCACAAATGACCCCATTTTAGAAAGTAGACACCCCAAGCTATTTGCTGAGAGGCATGTTGAGTCCATGGAATATTTTATATTTGGCACAAGTTGCGGGAAATTTACAAACTTTTATTTTTTTTTTTTATTTTTTTCACAAAGTTGTCACTAAATGATATATTGCTCACACATGCTATGGGCATATGTGAAATGACACCCCAAAATAAGTTCTGCTGCTTCTCCTGAGTACGGGGATACCACATATGTGGGACTTTTTGGGAGCCTAGCCGCGTACGGGGCCCCGAAAACCAAGCACCGCCTTCAGGCTTTCTAAGGGTGTACATTTTTGACTTCACTCCTCACTACCTATTACAGTTTTGAAGGCCATAAAATGCCAAGATGGCGCAAAACCCCCACAAATGACCCCATTTTAGAAAGTAGACACCCCAAGCTATTTGCTGAGAGACATGTTGAGTCCATGGAATATTTTATATTTTGCCACAAGTTGCGGGAAAATTACAAACTTTTATTTTTATTTTATTTTTTCACAAAGTTGTCACTAAATGATATATTGCTCACACATGCTATGGGCATATGTGAAATGATACCCCAAAATAAGTTCTGCTGCTTCTCCTGAGTACGGGGATACCACATATGTGGGACTTTTTGGGAGCCTAGCCGCGTACGGGGCCCCGAAAACCAAGCACCGCCTTCAGGCTTTCTAATGCCCCGTACACACGAGCGGACTTTTCAACATCCAAAGTCCGAAGGACCGAGTCCGTCAGACTATCCGATCGTGTGTGGGCTGCAACGGACTTTTGATTCGCCAAAGTCTGACGGACTTTAGAAATGAAGCATGCTTCAAATTTTCCCGAAGGAACTCCGCCGGACCCGGTCCCCTTCGAAAACTCCGCTCGTGTGTATGCTACTCCGACGGACTAAAACCGACGCTAGGGCAGCTATTGGCTACTGGCTATGAACTTCCTTATTCGAGTCAGGTCGTACGTCATCACGTTCGAATCCGTCGGAGTTTAGTGTGATCGTGTGTGGCCAAGTCCGTTCGGCCGAAAAGTCTGTCAGAACTCCGTCGGAACTCCGGCGGAACTCCTTTGGAAGTCTGTCGGACATAAGTCCTCTCGTGTGTACGGGGCATAAGAGTGTACATTTTTGACTTCACTCCTCACTACCTATTACAGTTTTGAAGGCCATAAAATGCCAAGATGGCACAACCCCCCCCCCCCCCAATGACCCCATTTTGGAAAGTAGACACCCCTAAATTTAGGGGTACACTAGTGAGACTCACAGGTAAAAAAGCACCTAGGCTGTCAGCGACTGTATCAAAACGCTACAAGAAAAACTGTTAGCGATCGCAGGGATCAGGCCTGACTCTGCAAACGCTGCAGTTATGTGTGTTGTGTTTTGTAAGTGACAGTGATCGATCGATACTGCACTTGGGTGGGCTGGGCTGGGCTTGGCGGAGGGGCTAAACGCAGGTGCTAGCAGGTATCTGGGCTGATCCCGCTAACAATACGTTTTGGGAAACCTAAACTGCTGGTGACGCTAATATAGATCTGATCAGATACTATATTACTAAGGGAGGTGTATGCTTTGTGCGTGGGTGTTAGCGGTACTGGCACTAACCTGACGCTGACTGGGGCGACGCAGACCTTATCCTCAAACTTATATCACCCGCCGGGTGATCAGGGGGTTAAACCTTTATTAGGTAATAAATGGCGGGTGCCCTGAAACTATAAAAAAATAACTAACCAACCAGCGTCACCTGTAACAGTTATATGGTGATCACCGGTGAAAGGGTTAACTAGGGGGCAATCAGGGGGCTTTATGCGGTAGTATATGGGGGTCCCTGGCACTATTAAAAGCTGCGGCGAACCTAAATACCTACCTGCCTAACTAGCGTCACCTGTGACACTAATACAGCGATCAGAAAAACGATCGCTTATTAGGCTGGGTTCACACTGGAGCGATGCGGGAACGCCACGAATCCGCGGCGGGTTCCCGCATCGCATGCCTCCCGGCGGCAGTTCACACTGCCCTATGCGAACTGCTGGGAGTGTCAGTGAAATGTTAATGACACCCCCAGATCAGTTCGCATATCACAGTGCGATCTGCAAACTCGGATCGCATGGTGTGAACACCCATGCGATCCGATTCTGCTGCGGACCAAAAAAAGGGTCCTGTGCGAGTTTGCGGCGGGTGAGGCGGGTGCGACGCGAATTCAGCCATACTATCTGTATGGCTGAACTCGAAGCGCACAGAGATCGGATGTGATTTGCACTGCAGTGCGGTGCGAATCACATCCGTTCTCATAAACCGCTGCAATGTGAACCCAGCCTTAGTGACACTGGCGACGGGGGGTGATCACGGGGTTAAACCTTTATTGGGGGGGTTAGGGGGGTACCTTAGAACTAAAGGGGCTAACCCTAACTGCCCTAACAGTTATTACAGTCACAAATGACACCAATGCAAAAAAAAAAATGCAATTGGTGTCACTGTGACTGGGGGGGTAGGGGTGATTGGGGGGGGTGATCGGGGGGTGAAGGGGGGGTGAGAGTGTGCCTGGCATGTTCTACTGTGTAGTGTCGTGTTGGTGCAACTCACCGATCCTCTCTCCTCGCTGCCGGAACGAAAAATACCGACACGGAGGAGAGATTACATCACTTCCTCTGCCTGTGTTTACATTACAGGAGAGGAAGTGATGTCACGCCTCACTTCCATTCGTCAGGAGCGATCGCGAGGGGGTGGCCATGAACGAATGGCCGCCCCCTCATCCCGGATCGCTCCTGAATGGATACCGACCGCCGCTGGCACCGGGGGGGGCTCGATCGGGCCCCCCACCCGCGGGAAGGCAGGGACGTACAGGTACGCCCATATGCCTGCCCATGCCATTCTGTCGACGTATATCGTCGTGCGGCGGTCGGCAAGTGGTTAATCATGATTAAGGCCTGATGGCTGAAATGTGTTGGCTTTTTAAACCTGCATGTTTTATAGACATGTGCATTCGTTTTCGTCCGAATGCATTTTCGTCCGAATTTCAGCTATTTTCGTTTTCGTTTTGACAAACGATAACGAAAACACAAAATCCGAAAAACGAAAGATCCGACATAAATAAATGCTTTATTTTCGTTTTCATTGTTACAACAGTTCGATATAGAATAGGAGATTCGACATGACTCTGACAACAATCTGTGTCTATAGAACCTGTGGTCGAATGTGCGTAACCTTACCTCTATTAGTCCAAGATTATATAGAGAAAATATTCGACAGAGAAAAAAGATTTGACAGAGAGAAAAGATTCTGCAAGTTACTGTCCTAAAAAGTGTTTGGGGACCCGGGTCCTGCCCCAGGGGACATGTATCAATGCAAAAAAAAGTTTTAAAAACGGCCGTTTTTTCGGGAGCAGTGATTTTAATAATGATTAAAGTGAAACAATAAAATTGTAATATTCCTTTAAATTTCGTAGGGGGGGGTTGTCTATAGTATGCCTGTGAAGGGGCGCATGTTTCCCGTGCTTAGAACTGTCCCTGCACAAAGTGTCATTTATGCAGGAAAAAAAGTCCTTTAAAATCACTCGCAGCTATTATGAATTGTCGGCTCCGTAATACAGAGAACACTCATTGAAAGTCATTGATAAAAAATAAATAAATAAATAAATAAAAAAGCGTGGGGGTCCCCCAAATTCAATTACCAGGCCCTTCAGGTCTGGTATGGATATTAAGGGGAACCCTGCCTCAAATTTAAGAAAAAATTTGACGTGGGGTTCCCCCTAAATATCCATAACCAGACCCTTCAGGTCTGGTATGGATATTAAGGGGAACCCCGCGTCAAATTTAAAAAAAAATTGACGTGGGGTCCCCATAAAAATCCATACCAGACCCTTTATCCGAGCACGCAACCTGGCAGGCCGCAGGAAAAGAGGGGGGACGAGAGAGCGGCCCCCCTCCCTCCTGAACCGTACCAGGCCACATGCCCTCAACATTGGGAGGATGCTTTGGGGGTCCGTGACCCCTCAAAGCACCTTGTCCCCATGTTGATGAGGACAAGGGCCTCATCCCCACAACCCTGGCCGGTGGTTGTGGAGGTCTGCGGGTGGGGGGCTTATCAGAATCTGGAAGCCCCCTTTAACAAGGGGACCCCCAGATCCCGCCCCCCCCCCCTGTTTGAAATGGTAAGGGGGTACAAAAGTACCCCTACCATTTCACAAAGAAAGTGTAAAAAATGGTTAAATAAAACAAACACACTTTTGAAAAATTCCTTTATTAAAAATAAAAAAATAAAAAAAAGATTCCAGCGGCGGTAATCCACTCTTGCTATCCAGCGACGGACGATCATCTCTCCAGCGATGTCTCATGTCATCCAGCGCAGCGAATACATCCTTCTTCTGTCTCCTCCACGGAGACACTGCAGGCATTCCGGCGGCTGACGTTTCTTATATACGGAGGGCGGGGCCACCCGTCACCTGACCCCGCCCCCCTCTGACGCAAGGGGAAACCCAGGGTTCCCTGTGACGTAGGGGTGACCCGCACCCCTCTGATGTAACACAGGCAGGTTTCCGATACATCAGAGGGGGGCGGGGTCACCCATACGTCACGGGGAACCCCGGGTTTCCCCTTGAGTCAGAGGGGGGCGGGGTCAGGTGACGGGTGGCCCCGCCCTCCGTATATAAGAAACGTCAGCCGCCGGAATGGCTGCAGTGTCTCCGTGGAGGAGACAGAAGAAGGATGGAGGATCGCTGCGCTGGATGAGATGAGACATCGCTGGAGAGATGACCGTATAACAGGGATCCCCAATTAATTTCAATGGGGAGCAGCGGTGGAGGAGCGGTGAGTTCACCGTTCCTTCACCACTCCAAAGAAGCTGCTGTTAGGACTTTTTGTGACGTCCTGCCAGCGCACCGCTCCAGTATGAAAGTGTGAAAACTGGACTTTCATACTGGAGTGAATGGAGCTGTTTTTCTCAGGCGCTATTTTTAGCTTTGTAGCACCTGAAAAAAACCTGCAGTGTGAAAGGGGTGTTAAGCCCCCCACACACTATCAGATTTTCTGATGATTTTTGTCTTCAGATTTACCAAAACCATCTAGTGCAATGGCCTGCCTGATTGCATACACATTGAAACCCCGAAGGCTTGACCTCATATTATATGGTTTTTGGTAAATCTGAAGGAAAAAATCAGCAGAAAATCTGATAGTGTGTATGGGGCCTTAGGCTGACTAGCTGCCTATAATTGATTTGCATTGTGAGAATGGATGCCTGTGGGTGCAAATGAGTTACATTTTGGAGAGCCCGCTGTCCGCCTCTTCACTATGTAACTCTCACCCCCATCCACAGTCATCCTCATCCATTTCACAATGCAACTCAATCATCTTCATCCGCACCCAGCATCTACTCCATCCCTCTAGTCTCCACAACGCACACATCCCCACCCACGCCGAGCACCATCCATCCCTCCAGTCTCCACAACGCCCGCATCCCCACCCACACCGAGCACCATCCATCCCTCCAGTCTCTACAACGCACGCATCCCCACCCACGCCAAGCACCATCCATCCCTCCAGTATCCACAACGCATGCATCCCCACCCACACCGAGCACCATCCAACCCTCCAGTCTCCACAACGCATGCATCACCACCCACGCCGAGCACCATCCATCCCTCCAATCTCCACAACGCACGCATCCCCACCCACGCCCAGCACCATCCATCCCTCCAGTCTCCACAACGCACGTATCCCCACCCACGCCCAGCACCATCCATCCCTCCAGTCGCCACAACGCTCGCATCCCCACCCATGCCGAGCACCATCCATCCCTCCAGTCGACACAACTCCCCCATCACCACCCACGCCGAGCACCATCCATCACTCCAGTCTCCACAACACACGCATCACCACCCACGCCGAGCACCATCCATCCCTCCAGTCTCCACAACGCACGCATCCCCACCCACGCCGAGCACCATCCATCCCTCCAGTCTCCACAACTCCCCCATCACCCCCCACGCCGAGCACCATCCATCACTCCAGTCTACACAACACACGCATCACCACCCACGCCGAGCACCATCCATCACTCCAGTCTACACAACACACGCATCACCACCCACGCCGAGCACCATCCATCTCTCCAGTCTACACAACACACGCATCCCCACCCACGCCGAGCACCATCCATCACTCCAGTCTCCACAACGCACGCATCCCCACCCACGCCGAGCACCATCCATCACTCCAGTCTCCCCAACGCACGTATCCCAACCCACGCCGAGCACCATCCATCCCTCCAGTCTCCACAACGCATGCATCCCCACCCACGCCAAGCACCATCCATCCCTCCAGTCTCCACAACGCACGCATCCCCACCCACGCCGAGCACCATCCATCCCTCCCGTCTCCACAACGCACGCATCCCCACCCACGCCGAGCACCATCCATCCCTCCAGTCTCCACAACGCACGCATCACCACCCACGCCAAGCACCATCCATCACTCCAGTCTCCACAACGCCCGCATCACCATCCACACCGAGGACCATCCATCCCTCCGGTCTCCATAACGCATGCATCCCCACCCACGCCGAGCACCATCCATCCCTCCAGTCTCCACAACGCACGCATCCCCACCCACGGCGAGCACCATCCATCCCTCCAGTCTCCACAACGCACGCATCACCACCCACGCCGAGCACCATCCATCACTCCAGTCTCCACAACGCACGCATCACCACCCACGCCGAGCACCATCCATCCCTCCAGTCTCCACAACGCACGCATCCCCACTCACACTAAGCACCATCCATCCCTCCAGTCTTCACAACGCATGCATCACCACCCACGCCGAGCACCATCCATCACTCCAGTCTCCACAACGCCCGCATCACCACCCACAACGAGGACCATCCATCCCTCCAGTCTCCACAATGCCCGCATTACCACCCACACTGAGCACCATACATCCCTCCAGTCTCCACAACGAACGCATCCCCACCCACGCCAAGCACCATCCATCCCTCCAGTATGCACAACGCATGCATCCCCACCCACACCGAGCACCATCCACCCCTCCAATCTCCACAACGCACGCATCCCCACCCACACCGAGCACCATCCATTCCTCCAGTCTCCACAACGCACGCATCACCACCCACGCCAAGCACCATCCATCACTCCAGTCTACACAACGCACGCATTACCACCCACGCCAAGCACCATCCATCACTCCAGTCTCCACAACGCCCGCATCACCATCCACACCGAGGACCATCCATCCCTCCAGTCTCCACAACGCACACATCCCCACCCACACCGAGCACCATCCATCCCCCCAGTCTCCACAACGCCCGCATCCCCACCCAAACCGAGCACCATCTATCCCTCCAGTCTCCACAACGCCCGCATCACCACCCACGCCGAGCACCATCCATCCCTCCAGTCTCCACAACGCACGCATCACCACCCACGCCGAGCACCATCCATCACTCCAGTCTCCACAAAGCACGCATCACCACCCAAGCCGAGCACCATCCATCCCTCCAGTCTCCACAACGCACGCATCCCCACCCATGTCGAGCACCATCCATCCCTCCAGTCTGCACAACGCACGCATCACCACCCACACCGAGGACCATCCACCCCTCCAGTCTGCACAATGCACGCATCCCCACCTACGCCCAGCACCATCCATCCCTCCAGTCTCCACAACGCACGCATCCCCACCCACGCCAAGCACCATCCATCACTCCAGTCTCCACAACGCACGCATCACCACCCACGCTGAGCACCATCTATCCCTCCAGTCTCCACAACGCACGCATCCCCACCCACGCCGAGCACCATCCATCCCTCCAGTCTCCACAACGCACGCATCCCCACCCACACTAAGCACCATCCATCCCTCCAGTCTCCACAACGCACGCATCCCCACCCACACTAAGCACCATCCATCCCTCCAGTCTCCACAACGCACGCATCACCACCCACGCCGAGCACCATCCATCACTCCAGTCTCCACAACGCCCGCATCACCACCCACACCGAGGACCATCCATCCCTCCAGTCTCCACAATGCCCGCATTACCACCCACACTGAGCACCATACATCCCTCCAGTCTCCACAACGCACACATCCCCACCCACACCGAGCACCATCCATCCCTGCAGTCTCCACAACGCCCGCATCCCCACCCACACCGAGCACCATCCATCCCTCCATTCTCCACAAGGCCCGCATCACCACCCACGCCGAGCACAATCCATCCCTCCAGTCTCCACAACGCACGCATCCCCACCCACGCCCAGCACCATCCATCCCTCCAGTCTCCACAACGCACGCATCCCCACCCACGCCGAGCACCATCCATCTCTCCAGTCTCCACAACGCACGCATCCCCACCCACGCCAAGCACCATCCATCACTCCAGTCTCCACAACGCACACATCACCCACACCGAGCACCATCCATCCCTCCAGTCTCCACAACGCACGCATCCCCACCTATGCCGAGCACCATCCATCCCTCCAGTCTCCACAACGCACGCATCACCACCCATGCCAAGCACCATCCATCACTCCAGTCTCCACAACGCCCGCATCACCATCCACGCCGAGGACCATCCATCCCTCCAGTCTCCACAACGCACACATCCCCACCCACACCGAGCACCATCCATCCCTCCAGTCTCCACAACACCCGCATCCCCTCCCACACCGAGCACCATCTATCCCTCCAGTCTCCACAACGCCCGCATCACCACCCACGCCGAGCACCATCCATCCCTCCAGTCTCCACAACGGACGTATCCCCACCCATGCCGAGCACCATCCATCACTCCAGTCTCCACAACGCACGCATCACCACCCACACCGAGGACCATCCATCCCTCCAGTCTGCACAATGCACGCATCCCCACCCACGCCAAGCACCATCCATCACTCCAGTCTCCACAACGCACACATCACCACCCACACCAAGCACCATCCATCCCTCCAGTCTCCACAACGCACGCATCCCCACCTACGCCGAGCACCATCCATCCCTCCAGTCTCTACAACGCACGCATTCCCACCCACGTCGAGCACCATCCATCCCTCCAGTCTCCACAACGCACGCATCACCACCCATGCCAAGCACCATCCATCACTCCAGTCTCCACAACGCCCGCATCACCATCCACACCGAGGACCATCCATCCCTCCAGTCTCCACAACGCCCGCATCACCACCCACGCCGAGCACCATCCATCCCTCCAGTCTCCACAACGCACGCATCCCCACCCACGCCGAGCACCATCCATCCCTCCAGTCTCCACAACGCACGTATCCCCACCCATGCCGAGCACCATCCATCACTCCAGTCTCCACAACGCACGCATCACCACCCACACCGAGGACCATCCATCCCTCCAGTCTGCACAATGCACGCATCCCCACCCACGCCCAGCACCATCCATCCCTCCAGTCTCCACAACGCACGAATCCCCACCCACGCCGACCACTATCCATCACTCCAGTCTCCACAACGCACGCATCCCCACCCACGCCGAGCACCATCCATCACTCCAGTCTCCACAACGCACGCATCCCCACCCACGCAGAGCACCATCCATCCCTCCAGTCTCTACAACGCACGCATCACCACCCACGCCGAGCACCATCCATCCCTCCAGTCTCCACAACGCACGCATCCCCACCCATACTAAGCACCATCTATCCCTCCAGTCTCCACAACACACGCATCACCACCCACGCCGAGCACCATCCATCACTCCAGTCTCCACAACGCCCGCATCACCACCCACACCGAGGATCATCCATCCCTCCAGTCTCCACAATGCTCGCATTACCACCCACACTGAGCACTATACATCCCTCCAGTCTCCACAACGCACACATCCCCACCCACACCGAGAACCATCTATCCCTGCAGTCTCCACAACGCCCGCATCCCCACCCACACCGAGCACCATCCATCCCTCCATTCTCCACAACGCCTGCATCACCACCCACGCCGAGCACCATCCATCCCTCCAGTCTCCACAACGCACGCATCCCCACCCACGCCCAGCACCATCCATCCCTCCAGTCTCCACAATGCACGCATCCCCACCCACGCCAAGCACCATCCATCACTCCAGTCTCCACAACGCACACATCACCACCCACGCCGAGCACCATCCATCCCTCCAGTCTCCACAACGCACGCATCCCCACCCACGCCGAGCACCATCCATCCCTCCAGTCTCCACAATGCACGCATCCCCACCCACGCCAAGCACCATCCATCACTCCAGTCTCCACAACGCACACATCACCACCCACGCCGAGCACCATCCATCCCTCCAGTCTCCACAACGCACGCATCCCCACCTACGCCGAGCACCATCCATCCCTCCAGTCTCCACAACGCACGCATCACCACCCACGCCGAGCACCATCCATCCCTCCAGTCTCCACAACGCACGCATCACCACCCACGCCGAGCACCATCCATCCCTCCAATCTCCACAACGCATGCATCACTCAGGTGTAGGCGTCACTTCCCGTATCCCGAGTGACACGCTCGTTGGTCTGTTTGCTGTGTGCTCTGTCCTTCCCTATTTTTTATCCACGGAGGAATTTGATGGATGACGGTGACGTTAGAGAAGTGTGAAGTTCCTCTTGTCCATCTCCTGAATCCAAGTGTTCCCCATTAAAGGCTATTTGCTGTATACCTTACAGCAGTAAGGTAATTACCTGGTGTGGCCAGCACTAACACGTGGAAATCACCTAACGGAGAGAGTTGGCTTGGCACTGTGAACACACAACTACACTATGTTTACTTGGTTGTGATATTTCACCACATTTTTCACGATTGGACTATCTATGGGTCACCTTGATTAAGCCCAATCGGTCTTGAAGTTTTCTGTTATATGCACTTCATCACTTGATATTATGCATTTTATCACAGCACTATTGCCGTAAATATTTAAATATTTAAATACTTGTATATCACCTTCAAGTTTTAATATTTTGATATGCTATGCACATATGCACTTTGTTATATTTTTATTTTTTTCCTAACATCATTATTTTAGATATATTAAGCACGTCTGTACTGTGTTTTTTAGTTTTTATTATTTACATTATTATATTTTTGATACCTTTTTTAAGATACAGATTGAGTATTTAGTAGCTGCTGAGTTCTATTTAGGAGCGCAACACCATTTTTTACTTATCTGTATCAAAACTCCTGCATTCAGAAAGTGCAGCAAACCCACAGGATATAATACCCTGTTTCCCCTAAAATAAGACCTAGTGTGATTGTCGGTGATAGCTGCAATAAAAGCCCTACCCCCCAAATAAGCCCTAGTTAAAGTCCTTGTAGGTCTTCTTTTCAGGGTAGGGCTTATTTTTGAGGAAACAGAGTAGGCCTTATTTGGGTGGTAGGGCTTATATTGCAGCCAACACCGACAATCAGGCTAGGTCTTATTTTAGGGGAAACAGGGTAGAAGTCTATGGATGAGTGCAGCAAACCCACAGGATATAATAGAAGTCTATGGATGAGTGCAGCAAACCCACAGGATATAATAGAAGTCTACGGCTAAGTGCAGCAAACCCACAGGATATAATAGAAGTCTATGGCTAAGTGCAGCAAACCCGCAGGATATAATAGAAGTCTATGGATGAGTGCAGCAAACCCACAGGATATAATAGAAGTCTATGGATGAGTGCAGCAAACCCACAGGATATAATAGAAGTCTATGGATGAGTGCAGCAAACCCACAGGCAAGCTGCAGGCACACTGCATTGCACCCACGGTGTGGATAAACTGCAGCACATCACTCGGTGTATTGCTTCACATTGACATGAAGATCTCTTCCTTTCTGCTGCTGGCACCACTCTGGAGACCACAAGCCGGGATAAGAGGTGGAGTGCAGTTGGTGTCACTCGGCATGGGACAGGAGCCAGCACTACAGAGGAGACATCGGATTATGCGGCTCTTGGTCCTTATTACACCTCCAACTTTACAAAGAGTCACTCTGCACTGCACTCTGTGATGTTCTGGAATGGCGGATAAGCAAGCCCAGACCATCATCTACCAGTCACTTGTCTGTGATCAACAGGTTGCTGTCTATGGTTGCTACCTGTTCGGGTTTTGAATCATGTGTCCGGGTTTCAGTCCGCCTGAAACCCGGACACAATATTTAAATAGAAATGTGGCTCAGAACTGGGCCTGATAGGAGGATGAGGAGGCTCTATGCACGACACATTACTATTCTCTCCAAAGGTGTCCCAGGTCTGTTACAATCCTGTAGGGTGTGCTAAAAAAATGCTTTTGTTGTCCACCTCTTGGCTTGAAGAAAAAGTGGTAACCCTATTGCTGACCCCCCACCTGATTGGATATCAAACCTGAAGAATTCAACTTAAACCCATGGTGAAGGCAAAGCCAAACCTCATTTGTAATGCCCCGTACACACGAGAGGGATTAAGTCTGACAGACTTCCGACGGAGTTCTAGCGGAGTTCCGCCGGAGTTCTGGCGGACTTTTCGACCGAACGGACTTGACCACACACCATCACACCAAACTCCGACGGAGTCGAACGTGATGACGTACGACTGGATTCGACGTAGGAAGTTCCTAGACAGTAGCCAATAGCTGCCCTAGCGTCGGTTTTAGTCCGTCGGAGTAGCACACACACGAGCGGATTTTTCGAAGGGGACCGGGTCCGGCGGAGTTCCGTCGGGAAAATTTAAAGCATGCTTCATTTCTAAAGTCCATCAGACTTTAGCTTTGCTAAAGTCCGTTGCAGCCCACACACGATCGGATAGTCTGACGGACTCAGCCCGTCGGACTTTGGATGTCGAAAAGTCCGCTCGTGTGTACGGGGCATAACACTTTTGAAAAGCCTCATGAAATATGATGGATCTTTAAAATATAATAATAATAATGAAGCGGCCATAACCCGTTGCAGGGCGGCCTTGACTGAATGGGCTTACCGATTACCTTCTCCTGGCCTGCTCCTCCGTGTCTAGGGGTTCCCAGGGTTGATACCCAATGACTTGTACACTGACACAGATAAAGCCCTTTCAAAGGTTTTATTTTGCAGTAGAACTTTCACAGAACACAGTCTCTTAGGGAACAGAGGGCACGGGGTGAAGAACTCAGGTACCTTGAACTGCAGGTTTAACAAAGTCTCTATTTCCAACCAGAGAGTAGCCACTCGCTGCTGGGTACTTCAAGGCTGAACAGACCTCTAGCCAGAGGTCATGGCAGTCAGCATGTTGACTCAAAACCTAAACAATCAACTGAAGATGAACAGGAACCTTTTTCCAACTTTACCTGCAACGTTTCCCGCTTCCTTTATGGTACTGGAAAAGTGTGGACTCATCAATGTCCTTCCCAACTGTGTAACCAGGCACTTCTCAGGATGCCACTTGCCGGCCCTCCTCCTAAGAGTCCTCCCCCGGTCACTTGCACGAGCTGTGGTGCCCCACCAAGCCAAGAGCACACCCGGACACTTTGAATCCTCCCTCAGTTACTGCGCCTCGGACCAGCAGGTTCCGAGACTCGGGAACAGACGGATCCCTACCCCAGACCAGATGGGTCTATCAGGGGCCACTGACAGGAACATGCTGTGGGATGTCAAACACCCCATGACCAGGACCCCTCACGGGGCTACCCCGGTCCTGGAACCAGAACAGACCACACGGGTCTCACAAACAATTCCGGAACCTCGAACACGTTACCCACACCTGCTTAAGTACACCCTACCAGACTCCTCAGCGGGCCCGGCACTCCCTCTGATTGGTTCAGAGAGGGCCGATACCAAAACATCCAACCATACCTGGTTCTAGCCTGTCATGTGCACCTCACCGTCCACATGACCAGGCAGAACATCAATCATGGCCCGGCCAGACTGGTGTTAAGGCCTACCTACACAATTAACCCTTAGTACTGAGCAAAAACTAAATTTACAATGCGTGTGACATCTGAACCCAAATGTCATCCGCTACAATAATAATAATAATAATAATAATAATATCTGATTTTCAGGTCACAGTATCTGGATGTTCGGATCCCTGTATTCCCGGCACCAGAAAAAAGTTTGGATCTTCAATTCATAAATGTTGCTATGAGTGTGTCTCATGTCCAGAAGGAGAGATCTCCAACATTTCTGGTAAGGTTTGTATTTGTCTTTATGAAGTACTGTACATCTCTGTCATCCCCGTGTTTTATCCTTTTATAGACCGATTCCGGCACTCCTCTCCTACATGGAAAAATCATCTAATTACTCAAAACTCCCAAACATTTTATATGGGTTTGTTTTTTAGCAGAGACCTTAGGGAATAAAATGGCAGTCATTGGAACTTTTTATGTCACACGGTATTTGCGCAGCAATTTTTCAAACACTTTTTAGGTCTCATGAATTAAAAAAAGCAATTATCCCAATTTTTTGTATAATGTGAAAGATGATGGAATGGCGCCAAAGTTTGGGGCTTAAAAATCTCCATAGGCAAAGTTTTCATTGTTTTTTTTTACAGATTCCCCATTTAGAGTTAAAGAGGAGATCTGGTGCTAGAATTATTGCTCTCGCTCTGACGTTTGCGGTGATACCTCACATGTGTGGTTGAATGTCGTCTACATATGGGGGTGCCACTTACGTATGCGCTTGCTTCTGTGTGTGAGCACGTGGGGACAGGGGGGCACTTTGAATTTAGTTTTTTTATTGTTTATTTTATTTTTATATTTTGACACTTTCCCTTTATTTATTTTTTTGATCACTTTTATTCCTATTAGAAGGAATGTAAACATTGTTTGTAATAGGAATAGGGCATGCCAGTAGGGTTGTCACATCTCTGGGATTAATGACATTATTCAGACAGCATACTTGCCAGTGAGGTGTCCCCAGTGTCACCCAAGTGTCTTCTCATCTCTGTCCCCATTCCAGTGACCACACACTCTTCTCTATTTACTTCTGCTGGTTTCTGCCCCCCTCACTGACATTCAGAGTTTACACCTCAAGGCTTTAAGTGGCCAAAACCAGCAGGTACCCCCTCAGGACAGACCACCAGCAGCTAAATGACCCCTCTTCTCCCTGTCTGTGTGTCTCATTGATGACAGGACCGTCCAGCTTCACAGGAGCCCAATAGAAGGAACAGCGGGTGCAGCCGATCGCTCACTGCTTGTAACACATTGGAGCTCCTCACAGCCTACAGAAGGGGACAGCAGGAGACACTTATGGAGTCCACCACTGTTGCCTCGCTGTACACCCCACTGTCCACCTGACTACTGCCCCCTGTCCATCCAGCTGCCCAACCCCCAGTTCACCCCACTGCCCCCCTCAAGTTTACCCCGCTGCCCCTCTATCCAGCCCCCTACCCCTCTGTCCACCCCGCTGCCTCCTGTCCAACCCAATGCTCCCCTGTGCACCCCGATGCCTCCCTGTCCGTCCCTCTGCCCCCTTGTCCATTCTGCTGCCCCCTGTCCCTCCCTCTGCCTCCCTGTCCACCTCACTGCCCCCTTGTCCATTCTGCTGCCCCATCCACTCCTCTGTCCCTTTGTCTATTCTGCTGCCCCCTGTCCCTCCCTCTGCCTCCCTGTCCACCCCACTGCCCCCTTGTCCCTTCCGCTGCCTACCTGTCCATCCCTCTGCCCCTTGTCCATTCTGCTGCCCCCTGTCCATCCCGCTGGCTCCATGTCCATCTCGCTGCCCCCTGTCCATCCCGCTACCTCCATTTCCATCCCGCTGCCCCCTTATCCATTCTGCTGCCCCCATGTCCACCCCTCTGCCCCCTTGTCCATTCTGCTGCTCCCCCTTTGCCCCTTGTTCATTCTGCTTCTCCCTGTCCATCCCGCTGCCTACCTGTCCACCCCTCTGCCCCTTGACCATTCTGCTGCCCTCCTGTCCAACCTGCTGCCTCCCTGTCCATCCCTCTGCCTGCTTGTCCATCCTGCTGCCCTCCTGTCCACACTGCTGCCTCCCTGTCCACACCTCTGCCCTCTTGTCCATTCTGCTGCCCCCTTGTCCATCCTGCTACCTCCCTGTCAACCCCTCTGCCCCTTTGTCCATTCTGCTGCCCCCCTGTTCATCCTGCTACCTCCCTGTCTACCCCTCTGCCCCTTGTACATTCTGCTGCCCCTCTGTCCCTCCCATTGCTCCTTTGTCCATTTGGCTGGCCCCCTGTTCATTCTGCTGCCCCCTTGTTCATTTTGCTGCCCCCTGTCCATTCTGCTGCTCATTGTCATCTGCATGTGTAGGATCGCTGTCTCCTATGGCAACGGTCTTATAACAGTTTCTAACACAAGTTGTAACAAGCTTCTGTACTTCCCCTACAACCTCCTCTTGTAGATCTTCACTCAACTGAGCTCCCAGTCTTTCACTAGACTTGCTAATCCACTGCCACTGGATCTCCTAAGCTCTTTCAACCTTCTCACTCAGTATCTTCCTCAATCGTCACCCCCGTGTCCCAGCTGGGTCCCTAGCTTGGCACTCACAGACTAGGGATGAGCTTCGTGTTCGAGTCGAACGTATGTTCGACTCGAACATCGGCTGTTCACCCGTTCGGCGAATACCGAACTTTATGGGCCATTTGCACCAAATTCATGTGGCGCTCATGGCCCACAATGCACTGCATCATCGCAGTGGATTGCTGGCTCATGATTGGCCAAGCATGCACTGTGACCCCGCATGCTTGGCCACTCACAGCGCCGGCAGTGAGGAGAGCCATGATTGGCCACAGGCTCAGGCTGTGTAGTACACGCCCCACACTATATAAGGCCGCCAGCGCGGCGGCCTTGTGTAGTGTGTTGGCGTCTGTAGGAGTTAGTGGGTGTTCTGTGTACCTTCACAGTATACACGTTCATTATTGGCTGATTTTGCGTTCTTGCTCTTCTGTAGTGGTTGTTGTCTGCGTGCCCTGACCGCAGTATACACCGTTATATCCACCTATATAGCTAGCTATCTTGCTCTTTTTAAATAGAGCTTGCAGTCAGTTGTAGGAGATTGTGCGTGCTGTCTGCGTGCCCTGACCGCAGAATACACTGTTATATCCACCTATAGGGATGAGCCGAACACCCCCCCGGTTCGGTTCGCACCAGAACTTTCAAACGGACCCCAAATTCGTACGAACATTAGAATCCCATTGAAGTCTATGGGACTCGAACGTTCGAAATTAAAAGTGCTAATTTTAACGGCTAATATGCAAGATACTGTCCTAAAAAGGGTTTGGGGACCTGGCTCCTGCCCCAGGGGACATGGGTCAAAGCAAAAAAAGTTTTAAAAACTGCCATTTTGGCGGGAGCACTGATTTTAATGACGATTAAAGTGAAAAAAAAAGTGACATATTCCTTTAAATATCGTGCCTGGGGAGTGTCTATAGTATGCCTGTGAAGTGCCACGTGTTTCCCGTGTTTAGAACAGTCCCTGCACAAAATGACATTTAACGGAAATAACGTCATTTAAAACTGCTTGCGGTTTTAATGTTATATCTGGTTCCTGCAATATGGTTGAAAATCATTCAGAAAAAATGGCATGGGTAGCCCTCCCTGCCCATTACCAGCCCCTTTGGGTCTTGTACGGATATTAAGGGGAACCCCCGTACCCATATTAAAAAAAGGAAATACGTGTGGCCCCCAGGCCCTATATACTCAGAACAGCAGTATACAGGCGGTACAAACAAGACAGGGAATGTGTAGATTTGTTGTGTTAAGTAGAATCTGTTTGTAATTTTCAACTGGTACACTTTTAAAGTGTAGCTCCAGACAAAAAAACTATTTTTAAGCTTTTTGGAAAACATAGGGAAGGGTTATCACCCCTGTATAATTAGTTTTGCCGTCCGTCTTTTTTCATCTCACTTGCTGTTGTCTCCTTCCGTTTGCAAGTAGGAGATGTTTGTAAGTTGGATGTTTGAAAGTAGGGGCCTGCCCTATATGCTCTGCAGAAATGGCGGAACAAGGTGTTGGTGTTGCCACAACATTGTAAGCCCTCAAAGTGACTCTTGGTGGGCGCTGGAGCGCCCTGCTGTGAACGATTATATCAAGAATTGTAATTACATGCCATTGTTGAACAGTGGTAGAAAAATTGACCTTTGGTGTTTGTGGTGCTGGTGCCACAACACTATAAGTCCTCACAGTTACTCTGGGTGGGCACAGGAACGGGCCCTCCTGTGAAATATTATATCAAGAATTGTAATTACATGTCCCTGTTAAACAGGGGCTGAAAAATTGGGCTGCTGGCACTGGTGCTGGTGCCACCACACTGCAACCTCTCCCATATACTCTAGTTGTAGTGCAGGAATGAGCCCTGCTGCAAAGCATTGCATCAAAAATTTTAATTAAACACCCCTGTTAAACAGGGGCAGAAAAATTGGGCCTTAGGCACTGGTGCTGGTGCCACGACACTGCAACCTCTCCCATATACTCTAGTTTTAGTGCAGGAATTAGCCCTGCTGCAAAGCATTGCATCAAAAATTTTAATTAAACGCCCCTGTTAAACAGGGGCAGAAGAATTGGGCCTTAGGCACTGGTGCTGGTGCCACCACACTGCAACCTCTCCCATATATTCTAGTTTTAGTGCAGGAATTAGCCCTGCTGCAAAGCATTGCATCAAAAATTGTAATTAAACGCCCCTGTTAAACAGGTGCAGAAAAATTGGGCTGATGGCATCACCCAGAACCAAAAAAGTTCTTCCAACATATCAGCGGAGGAGGAAGAGGATAGGCAATCAACATAAAAGGACAGTCACTCAGCATCAGCATAGACAGCCCTGAAGGGATGTGATATTTAAAAAAAAATGATTCAGTTACATCAGCTTCAGGTGCTTGGTAGCTGTGGGTGATCCAGGACTGATTTATCTTGGTGAAGGTCAGTCGATCAACTGATTCGGTGGACAGGCGCACCCTGTGATCGGTAACAAAGCCACCAGCAGCACTGAAGGTGCGTTCCAAAAGAACGCTGGATGCAGGACAGGCCAGTAGCTCAATTGCATACTGTGCAAGCTCTGGCCAGTGACCCATCCTCAAGACCCAGTAAGCCATAGGATTTTCAGTGGGAAAGGTGTCCAACTCTGACCTTGCCCCTAGGTGTTCCTGCACCATGTAAATTAGACGCTGGCGATGGTTGCTGGAACCGATCATACCTTGGGGCTGCAGACTAAAAAATTTTCTGAAAGCATCGGTCAGACGGCCACCTTCTCCACCGCTCCTTCTGACCGATGCCTCAGCAACACATTGTCCAGGACCAGGAGTTTGTAACCTCCCAGTCTCTGGGAACGCATTGCACAGACCTTTCTACAAGGCCTCCCGGAGATGTCTCATCCTCTGCTCCCTCTGCGACGGCAAGATAAGGTCGGCAACCTTACCGTTGTACCGTGGATCAAGGAGAGTGGCCAGCCAGTAATGGTCCCTCTCCTTGATCCGAAGAATACAAGGATCCTTCCGCAGGCTTTGCAGGATCAGGGAGGCCATGCAGCGTAGGTTAGCTGAGGCATTTGGTCCGGAGTCCTCTGGGTCACTAAGGACAACATGATCCGCAGCTACCTCCTCCCAGCCGCGTACAAGTCCACGGGTTTCTTGGGACTGTAAATCATCCCTACAAGACTGCTGCTGCTGCTGCTGATGCTGAGTGCCAGCCTCCACCTCCATGCTAACACAATCATCCTCCTCCTCCTCCCCTCATCCTCTTCCTGTGTGAAGGGTGGCACAGCAGGAACACTGTCTGGATAAAGTGGGCCTTGACAGGCAAGGAAGTCCTCCTCTTCCTGCCTCTGTTCTGCCTAAAGTGCCCTGTCCATTATTCCACGCAGCGTATGCTCCAAGAGGTGGACAAGAGGTACAGTGTCAATGATGCATGCACTGTCACTGCTCACCATCCTTGTGGCCTCCTCAAACGGTGACAGGACAGTGCATGCATCCCTGATCATGCCCCACTGGCGTGGTGAGAAAAAACCGAGCTCCCCTGACCCTGTCCTGGTGCCATAGTCGCACAGGTACTCATTGATGGCCCTCTGCTGCGTGTGCAGCCACTGCAGCATGGCCAACGTTGAGTTCCACCTGGTGGGCATGTCACATATAAGGCGGTTCTTGGGCAAGTTCAACTCCTTTTGGAGCTCAGCCAGCCGAGCACAGGCATTAAATGATCGGCGGAAATGCACACAGACTTTCCTGGCCTGCTTCAGGACATCCTGTAAGCCCGGGTACCTGCCCAAGAACCACTGAACCACCAGGTTAAGTACGTGTGCCACACAGGGCACATGGGTCAGTTGTCCCTGTCGGAGGGCAGAGAGGAGGTTGGTGCCATTGTTGCAAACCACCATTCCTGGCTTAAGCTGGCGTGGCGTCAACCACCTCTCGGCCTGCCCCTGCAGAGCTGACAAAACATCCGCCCCATTGTGGCTCCTGTCCCCCAAAAAAACCAGCGCAAGCACGGCATGGCATCGTTTTGCCTGCATATTTGCGTAGCCCCTGGAACACCTACGGAGCACCGCTGGTTCTGAGGACAGAGCACTGGAAGAGGCCATGGAGGAAGAAGAAGAGGAGGGGGTGGAGGAGAGAGGTATGTCACAACCAATAGTAGCATTTTGGAGGCATGGTGGCGGAACAACCTCCAACACTACTGCACCTTGTCCTGCATCCTTCCCAGCTGCCAGAAGAGTGACCCAATGGGCGGTGAAAGACAGGTAACATCCCTGTCCATGCCTGCTGGACCATGAGTCAGCGGTAATATGCACCTTAGCGCTGACCGCCCTGTCCAGCGAGGGAAGGACATTGCCTTCCACATGCCGGTAGAGAGCCGGAATCGCCTTCCGTGAAACAAAGTGGCGTTTGGGGACCTGCCACTGAGGAACCGCACATTGTACAAACTCACGGAAGGGGGCCGAGTCTACCAACTGAAAAGACAGCAGTTGAAGTGCTAGCAATTTAGCCAAGCTAGCATTCAACTGCTGGGCGTGTGGATGGCTGGGAGTGAACATCTTTCGCCAGTCCAGCAGCTGGGGCAGGGAGATTTGCCTGCTATAATCGGACGTGGGTGTACTGCTAGCAGAGTGCCCGGAAGCACTTGGCTGTGACACACCTAATTCTACACCTTCATTCCTCTCAGAGCAGGTTTCAGAGAGGACTGAAGGTCTAGTGGGGTTGGAGATCCCAGCTGACAAGGAGCAAGGAGAGGTCCGCTTTGTTCTTTGGTGTGGGTCTTTGAGGTACGCTTGCCAACCAGCTGCATTGCAGGTCAACATATGTCTGGTCAAGCATGTGGTGCCCAAGCGGCTGATGTTTTGGCCACGCGAGATACGCTTGAGACATATGTTGCAAATAGCAGCGGTGCGATCTGATGCACTCGTCTCAAAAAAGGCCCACACCAAAGAACTTTTAGAATAACGTGCAGAGGCAGCGCCCTGCACAGGCGGAGCTCTGCGGTGTGATTCAGTCGGTGTGCTGCCCCTAAGCTGGCCCCCGGAGGGCATCCTGCCTTGTTGGACATGTGCCTCCTCCTCCTCCTCCTCCTCTCTCCTACCAGGCACCCAGGTGGAGTCAGTGCCCTCATCATCCCCTCCCTCTTCATCACTGGAGCAAACCTGGCAGTATGCTGCAGCTTGTGGAACATGACTGCCAGATTGCTGTCCTTCTTGAGCATCCCCTCTCTCTGCATTCACGCTACTGCCTTCCTCTAGCTGAGTATCATCATTAGAGCTTACAAAACACTGGGCATTCTCCTGGAGCATATACCCAACACTGTGCTCAAAGAGTTCAGGAGACTCCTCAGGAGGACGTGGTGGGTCTAGGGAAGGAGTCACTGATGATGATATTGAGAGGAGGGAAGATGATGCGTTGGCAGCTGCTTTGCTTTGCTAGTACCCTGAGCCTGGGTGAGAGAGGATGAGGCGGATGAAGAGGGCTTGGTCATCCACTCTACCAAGTCGTTGGTAGACATGTGCATTCGTTTTCGTCCGAATGCATTTTCGTCCAAATTTCAGCTATTTTCGTTTTCGTTTTGACAAACGATAACGAAAGCACAAAATCCGAAAAACAAAATATCCGACATAAATAAATGCTTTATTTTCGTTTTCATTGTTACAACAGTTCGATATAGAATAGGAGATTCGATGTGACTCTGACAATAACAATCTGTCTGTAGAACCTGTGGTCGAATGTGCCTAACCTTACCTCTATTAGTCCAAGATTATATACAGAAAATATTCGACAGAGAAAAAAGATTTGACAGAGAGAAAAGATTCTGCAAGTTACTGTCCTAAAAAGTGTTTGGGGACCCGGGTCCTGCCCCAGGGGACATGTATCAATGCAAAAAAAAGTTTTAAAAACTGCAGTTTTTTCGGGAGCAGTTATTTTAATAAAGATTAAAGTGAAACAATAAAAGTGTAAGGCCGCGTACACACGCGCGGACTGTTTGCCCAACCTTGTTCGTCAAACAGTTTCGGCAAACAGTCCGCTCAAAATTTGCATGAGCGGACTTGCCCACACACGAGCGGACTGTTTCAGCGAACTGTTTGCCAAACAGTCCGCTCAACTTTTGAAATGAACGGACTCGCCCACGTAAGGCGGAGGCAAATCCGCCCATTTCGAGCGCGTGTACAGGTAGGCGGGGCCCGCGAAGGAGACGTCGCGGGCTCCGCCGCCTGGAATGGGCTTAAAGGGGAACCCCAACGCCGAAAAAAATCGGCGTGGGGGTTCCCCCAAAGTCCACACCAGACCCTTGTCCGAGCACGCTACCCGGCCGGCCAGGAAAGGGGGGCGAGCGAGCGCGCCCCCCCTCCTGAGCCGTACCAGGCCGCGTGCCCTCAACATGGGGGGTGCCTTGGGGAAGGGGGGGCCGCGCGGCCCCCCCACCCCAAAGCACCTTGTCCCCATGTTGATGAGGACAAGGGCCTCTTCCCGACAACCCTGGCCGTTGGTTGTCGGGGTCTGCGGGCGGGGGGCTTATCGGAATCCGGGAGCCCCCTTTAAGAAGGGGGCCCCCGGATACCGGCCCCCCACCCTATGTGAATGAGTATGGGGTACAATGTACCCCTACCCATTCACCTGTGAAATAAAGTACAAAAAAAACCACAACACAGGGAAAAAATATTTTATTGCACAGCTCCGGGGGTCTTCCGTCTTCGGGGGTCTTCTCGCCGGACTCCTCCGCTATCTGTGTGTAGCTCTTTTACTAGCGGAGGAGTCCGGCTTTCTTCCTCCCCGCCGCCGGCCTCTTCTCCCGACTTCGGGGGTCTTGTCCCCCTCTTCGGTTCTTCTGCCGGGCCACCGCGCCTTCTTGTAGCTCTTTTACAGGCGGTGGCCCGGTCTTCTGTCGCCGCTGCCTTCCGTTCTTCTGTCGCCGCCTTCGGTTCTTCTGCCGGGCCACCGCGCCTTCTTGTAGCTCTTTTACAGGCGGTGGCCCGGTCTTCTGTCGCCGCTGTCGCTGTCGCCGTCGCCGCCTTCCGTTCTTGTTCTTCTTCTTGTTCTTCTTGTTCTTCTCCAGGAGATGTTGACACGTCGCTCTCTCCGGCCGGAATGCCAGAGCCGTGCTGTGCGGTCACTTATATAGTGACAATGGGGCGGTGTCACATGGTATATGTCACATGGGTTGGTCACATGGGTTGATGTCACATGGGGACTATGACATCGTAAGGGGGCGGGGTCACCATGTGACCAACCCATGTGACATATACCATGTGACACCGCCCCATTGTCACTATATAAGTGGCAGCGGAGCGTGTCCCTGGCATTTCGGCCGGAGAGCTCGTCGAGTCAACATCTCCAGGAGAAGAAGAAGAAGAAGAAGAAGAAGAACAAGAAGAAGAACAAGAACGGAAGGCGGCGGCGGCGGCGGCGACGACGACAGCGGCGACAGAAGACCGGGCCACCGCCTGTAAAAGAGCTACAAGAAGGCGCGGTGGCCCGGCAGAAGAACCGAAGGCGGCGACAGAAGAACGGAAGGCAGCGGCGACAGAAGAACGGAAGGCAGCGGCGACAGAAGACCGGGCCACCGCCTGTAAAAGAGCTACAAGAAGGCGCGGTGGCCCGGCAGAAGAACCGAAGAGGGGGACAAGACCCCCGAAGTCGGGAGAAGAGGCCGGCGGCGGGGAGGAAGAAAGCCGGACTCCTCCGCTAGTAAAAGAGCTACACACAGATAGCGGAGGAGTCCGGCGAGAAGACCCCCGAAGACGGAAGACCCCCGGAGCTGTGCAATAAAATATTTTTTCCCTGTGTTGTGGTTTTTTTTGTACTTTATTTCACAGGTGAATGGGTAGGGGTACATTGTACCCCATACTCATTCACATAGGGTGGGGGGCCGGTATCCGGGGGCCCCCTTCTTAAAGGGGGCTCCCGGATTCCGATAAGCCCCCCGCCCGCAGACCCCGACAACCAACGGCCAGGGTTGTCGGGAAGAGGCCCTTGTCCTCATCAACATGGGGACAAGGTGCTTTGGGGTGGGGGGGCCGCGCGGCCCCCCCTTCCCCAAGGCACCCCCCATGTTGAGGGCACGCGGCCTGGTACGGCTCAGGAGGGGGGGCGCGCTCGCTCGCCCCCCTTTCCTGGCCGGCCGGGTAGCGTGCTCGGACAAGGGTCTGGTGTGGACTTTGGGGGAACCCCCACGCCGATTTTTTTCGGCGTTGGGGTTCCCCTTTAAGCCCATTCCAGGCGGCGGAGCCCGCGACGTCTCCTTCGCGGGCCCCGCCTACATGTACACGCGCTCGAAATGGGCGGACTTTCCGAGTGGGAACAGTTTGCTCATTTCGAAAGTAGCCTACACACGGGCGGACTGTTCGCTCAAACACAGTTTCAGCGGACAGTTTTTCGGAATTTCCGAAAGACTTTGTCCGTCCAACTGTCCGCTAAAACTGTCCGCTGAAAGCCCACACACGGGCGGACTGTCCGCCAAAACACTGTTCAGCGGACAAGGTTGGGCGAACAGTCCGCCCGTGTGTACGCGGCCTTATATTCCTTTAAATTTCGTAGTGGGGGGGGGGGTTGTCTATAGTATGCCTGTGAAGGGGCGCATGTTTCCCGTGCTTAGAACTGTCCCTGCACAAAGTGTGATTTATGCAGGAAAAAAAGTCCTTTAAAATCACTCGCAGCTATTATGAATTGTCGGCTCCGTAATACAGAGAACACTCATTGAAAGTCATTGATAAAAAAATAAATAAATAAATAAATAAAAAAGCGTGGGGGTCCCCCAAATTCAATTACCAGGCCCTTCAGGTCTGGTATGGATTTTAAGGGGAACCCTGCCTCAAATTTAAGAAAAAATTTGACGTGGGGTTCCCCCTAAATATCCATAACCAGACCCTTCAGGTCTGGTATGGATATTAAGGGGAACCCCGCGTCAAATTTAAAAAAAAATTGACGTGGGGTGATGATGATGCACCGCGTCCATGACCAGCACTGTTGTCTCTAGACACAGAGCCTGCTTGTCCTCTTTTATCGGCTCACGCCTGTCTGCCTCTGTCTGCTGGCCTTCCAGACATGGTAATGGCCTGAAGGCAGGGGTCAAGTCCTGGGAAAAAAAGTGTGGGAACTCCCACCCAAGATACATTCCCCCACCAAAAAAAAAAAAAAAGGTACGCTCATATGCATATATGCTTCACAGAAAATACAGTACAACATTTATTGTAAAGTGCCAGTTTACAAAAACAAAATAACGTGTCAAACAAAACAATCAACACAATGGGTGATGATCTTTCCCTCGCAGGGAATTTCTAATACAAATACACCCTGTTCCAAATTCTGTTACACAGCCCATTAGAAAATATCCCACAAACAGGAATAAGTATTGGCAGAGTATTGAAGAGTATTGGCAGGGTATTGCAGAGTATTGATAGGATATTGCAGAGTATTGGCAGGGTATGTATTGAAGAGTATTGGCAGAGTATTGCAGAGCATCGGCAGGGTATGTATTGTCAGGGTATTGCAGAGTATTGATAGGGTATTGCAGAGTATTGGCAGGGTATTGCAGAGTATTGATAGGGTATGTATTGTAGAGTATTGATAGGGTATTGCAGAGTATTGGCAGGGTATTGCAGAGTATTGGCAGGGTATGTATTGGCAGGGTATTGCAGAGTATTGATAGGGTATTGCAGAGTATTGGCAGGGTATTGCAGAGTATTGGCACAGTATTGCAGAGTATTGATAGGTTATTGCAGAGTATTGGCAGGGTATGTATTGTAGAGTATTGGCAGAGTATTGTAGAGTATTGGCAGGGTATGTATTGGCAGGGTATTGCAGAGTATTGGCAGGGTATGTATTGCAGAGTATTGATAGGGTGTGTATTGTAGAGTATTGATAGGGTATTGCATAGTATTGGCAGGGTATTGCAGACTATTGGCAGGGTATTGCAGAGTATTGGCAGGGTATGTATTGCAGAGTATTGGCAGGGTATGTATTGCAGAGTATTGGCAGGGTATGTATTGCAGAGTATTGGCAGGGTATTGCAGAGTATTGGCGGGGTATGTATTGCAGAGTATTGCAGAGTATTGGCAGGATATTGAAGAGTATTGGAAGAATATTGAAGAGTATTGATAGGGTATTGCAGGGTGTGTATTGGCAGAGTATTGGCAGGGTATTGCAGAGTATTGGCAGGGTATGTATTGCAGAGTATTGGCAGAGTATTGCAGAGTATTGACAGGGTATTGCAGAGTATTGGCAGGGTATTTATTGGCAGAGTATTGGCAGGGTATTGCAGAGTATTGATAGGGTATTGCAGGGTGTGTATTGGCAGAGTATTGGCAGGGTATTGCAGAGTATTGGCACAGTATTGCAGAGTATTGATGGGGTATTGCAGAGTATTGGCAGGGTATTGCAGAGTATTGGCAGGGTATTGAAGAGTATTGGCAGAGTATTGGCAGAGTATTGGCAGGGTATGTATTGCAGAGTATTGGCAGAGTATTGCAGAGTATTGACAGGGTATTGCAGAGTATTGGCAGGGTATTTATTGGCAGAGTATTGGCAGGGTATTGCAGAGTATTGCAGAGTATTGGCACAGTATTGCAGAGTATTGATAGGGTATTGCAGAGTATTGGCAGGGTGTTGCAGAGTATTGGCAGGGTATGTATTGCAGAGTATTGGCAGGATATTGAAGAGTATTGGCAGAGTATTGAAGAGTATTGGCAGGGTATTGCAGAGTATTGGCAGAGTATTGAAGAGTATTGGCAGGGTATTGCAGAGTATTGGCAGGGTATGTATTGGCAGGGTATTGCAGAGTATTGGCAGGGTATTGCAGAGTATTGCAGAGTATTGATAGGGTACTGCAGAGTATTGGCAGGGTATTGCAGAGTATTGGCAGGGTATGTATTGCAGAGTATTGGCAGGGTATGTATTGCAGAGTATTGGCGGGGTATTGCAGAGTATTGGCGGGGTATTGCAGAGTATTGATAGGGTAGTGCAGAGTATTGATAGGGTATTGCAGAGTATTGGCAGGGTATTGCAGAGTATTGATACTGATAGGGTATTGCAGAGTATTGATAGGGTATTGCAGAGTATTGGCAGGGTATTGCAGAGTATTGATAGGGTACTGCAGAGTATTGGCAGGGTATTGCAGAGTATTGGCAGGGTATGTATTGCAGAGTATTGGCGGGGTATTGCAGAGTATTGGCGGGGTATTGCAGAGTATTGATAGGGTAGTGCAGAGTATTGATAGGGTAGTGCAGAGTATTGATAGGGTATTGCAGAGTATTGGCAGGGTATTGCAGAGTATTGATACTGATAGGGTATTGCAGAGTATTGATAGGGTATTGCAGAGTATTGGCAGGGTATTGCAGAGTATTGATAGGGTATTGCAGAGTATTGGCAGGGTATTGCAGAGTATTGATACTGATAGGGTATTGCAGAGTATTGATGAGTATTGGCAGGGTATTGCAGAGTATTGATGAGTATTGGCAGGGTATTGCAGAGTATTGATGAGTATTGGAAGGGTATTGCAGAGTATGGATGAGTATTGGCAGGGTATTGCAGAGTATGGATGAGTATTGGCAATTTGGCAGGGTATTGCAGAATGCAACTTACTTACACACTAGTGACTGACCTCCTGGTATTTATTCTCTTCCCTTCTGTTCTGGGGGGAGAAGAAGGAAACTTGAAAAGTGCAGCGGCTGTGGCAACAGGAGGCACTGGGTAGAGGGGAGCGGGAGGACAGTCCGGCGCGCAGCGTGTGTCACACTGACTGATGGTCTCGCGCCAGTGCGTGCCCACGTGCACGGCCGAAGTCATGTGACCGGTTGCTAGATGCGGAGCGGCCCCTGCCTAGCAACCAGTCACTCGGCGGCTGAGGAGCGGCGCGGACTACGCGCTGCATAGCCTCAGCCCGGCTCAGACAGCTAATGGGAACGGCGTTCCCGCTGTGGAAATAGTACGGGAACGCCGTTCCCATGCGTTCCCGCAGCACTCGAGCCCTGCCTGAAGGGAGTTGGGAAAACCAGCAATTGGGTAGTGTATATTGTGCTGGAGGCACACACAACATCCACTAACTCCTGCAGATGGCAGATGGCTCAAATAGAGAAGAGCTATGTAGGTGGATATAGCGGCGTATACTGGGTTCAGAGCACGCTCAATCTCCTACCACTGACTGCAAGCTCTATTTAAAACAAGCAAGATAGCTAGCTATATAGGTGGATATAGCGGTGTATACTGGGTTCAGAGCACGCAGACAGCACGCACAATCTCCTACCACTGACTGCAAGCTCTATTTAAAACGAGCAAGATAGCTAGCTATATAGGTGAATATAGCGGTGTATACTGCGGTCAGGGCACGCAGACAACAACCACTACAGAAGAGCAAGAACGAAAAATCGGCCGATAACGATCGGTGTATACTGTGTTGAAGGTACACAGAACACCCACTAACTCCTACAGACGCCAACACACTACACAAGGCCGCCGCGTTTGCGGCCTTATATAGTGTGGGGCGTGTACTACACAGCCTGAGCTATGATTGGCCACAGGCATCCTGCCTGTGGCCAATCATGGCTCTCCTCGCTGCCGGTGCTGTGATTGGCCAAGCATGCGGGGTCACAGTGCATGCTTGGCCAATCATGAGCCAGCAATGCACTGCGAGGACGCAGTGCATTGTGGGCCGTGAGCGACACGCGAATTTGGAGCGAACGGCCCACAACATTCAGAATTCGCCGAACGGGCAAACGATGTTCGAGTCGAACGTATGTTCGACTCGAACACGAAGCTCATCCCTATCCACCTATATAGCTAGCTATCTTGTTCTTTTTAAATAGAGCTTGCAGTCAGTTGTAGGAGATTGTGCGTGCTATCTGTGTGCCCTGACCGCAGAATACACCGTTATATCCACCTATATAGCTAGCTATCTTGCTCTTTTTAAATAGAGCTTGCAGTCAGTTGTAGGAGATTGTGCGTGCTGTCTGCGTGCCCTGACCGCAGTATACACCGTTATATCCACCTACATAGCTAGCTATCTTGCTCTTTTCAAATAGAACCTGCAGTCACTTGTAGGAGATTGTGCGTGCTGTCTGCGTGCCCTGACCACAGTATACACCGTTATATCCACCTACATAGCTCTTCTCTAATTGAGCCATCTGCAAAAGTAAGTGGATGTTGTGTGTGCCTCCAGCACAATATACACTACCCAATTGCTGGTTTTCCCATCTCCCTTCAGGCCATTACCATGTCTGGAAGGCCAGCAAGGAGAGGCAGACAGGCTCAGGCCGATAAAAGAGGGCAAGCAGGCTCTGTGTCTAGAGACAACAGTGCTGGTCGTGGACGCGGTGCATCGTCATCATCTGTACGTGGCCATGGGACACGCTTGTCCTTCTTTTCGGCAGCTGGACATGTTGAGCCGCAACATGCCGAAGACTTGGTAGAGTGGATGACCAAGCCCTCTTCATCCTCCTCATCCTCTCTCACCCAGGCTCAGGGTACTAGCAAAGCAGCTGCCAATGCATCGTCTTCCCTCGTCTCAATGTCATCATCAGTAACTCCTTCACTAGACCCATCACGTCCTCCTGAGGAGTCTCCTGAACTCTTTGAGCACAGTGTTGGGTATATGCTCCAGGAAAATGCCCAGTGTTTTGTAGGCTCTGATGATGATACTAGAGTAAGGCAGTAGCGTGAGCACAGAGAGAGGGGATGCTCCCAGCCATCCACATGCCCAGCGGTTGAATGCTAGCTTGACTAAATTGCTAGCACTTCAGTCCTCTCTGAAACCTGCTCTGAGAGGAATGAAGGTGTAGAATTAGGTGTGTCACAGCCAAGTGCTTCCTCTAGCAGTACACCCATGTGCGATTATAGCAGGCAAATGTCCCTGCCCCAGCTGCTGGATCGCCGAAAGAAGTTCACTCCCAGCCATCCACATGCCCAGCGGTTGAATGCTAGCTTGGCTAAATTGCTAGCACTTCAACTGCTGCCTTTTCAGTTGGTAGACTCAACCCCCTTCCGTGAGTTTGTACAATGTGCGGTTCCTCAGTGGCAGGTCCCCAAACTTCACTTTTCCTCACTGAAGGCAATTCCGGGTCTCTCTACCAGCATGTGGAAGGCAATGTCCTTGCCTTGCTGGACAGGGCGGTCAGCGGTAAGGTGCATATTACCGCTGACTCATGGTTCAGCAGGCATGGACAGGGACGATACCTGTCTTTCACGGCCCATTGGGTCACACTTCTGGCAGCTGGGAAGGATGCAGGACAAGGTGCAGTAGTGTTGGAGGTTGTTCCGCCACCACGCCTCCAAAATGCTACTATTGGTTGTGACACACCTCTCTCCTCCACCCCCTCCTCTTCTTCTTCCTCCATGGCCTCTTCCAGTGCTCTGTCCTCAGAACCAGCGGTGCTCCGTAGGCGTTCCAGGGGCTACGCAAGTACGCAAGTACGCAGGCAAAACGATGCCATGCCGTGCTTGCACTGGTTTGTTTGGGGGACAGGAGCCACACTGGGGCAGATGTTTTGTCAGCTCTGCAGGGGCAGGCCGAGAGGTGGTTGACACCACACCAGCTTAAGCCAGGAATGGTGGTTTGCGACAATGGCACCAACCTCCTCTCTGCCCTCCGACAGGGACAACTGACCCATGTGCCCTGTGTGGCACACGTCCTTAACCTGGTGGTGCAGCGGTTCTTGGGAAGGTACCCGGGCTTACAGGATGTCCTGAAGCAGGCCAGGAAAGTCTGTGTGCATTTCCGCCGATCATTTAATGCCTGTGTTCGGCTGGCTGAGCTCCAAAAGGAGCTGAACCTGCCCAATTATATGTGATATGCCCACCAGGTAGAACTCAACGTTGGCCATCCTGCAGCAGCTGCACACGCAGCAGATGGCCATCAATGAGTACATGTGTGACTATTGCACCAGGACAGGGTCAGGGGAGCTCGGTTTTTTTCTCACCACGCCAGTGGGGCATGATCAGGGATGCATGCACTGTCTTGTCACCATTTGAGGAGGCCACAAAGATGGTGAGCAGTGACAGTGCATGCATCAGTGACACTGTACCTCTTGTCCACCTCTTGGAGCATACGCTGCATGGAATAATGGACAGGGCACTTGAGGCAGAACAGAGGCAGGAAGAGGAGGACTTCCTTGCCTCTCAAGGCCTCCTATATCCAGACAGTGTTCCTGCTGTGCCACCCATCACACAGGAAGAGGATGAGGAGGAGGAGGAGGATGATTGTGTCAGCATGGAGATGGAGGCTGGCACTCAGCATCAGCAGCAGTCTTGTAGGGATGATTTACAGTCCCAAGAAACCCGTGTACTTGTACGTGGCTGGGATGAGGTAGCTGCGGATCATGTTGTCCTTAGTGACCCAGAGGACTCCGGACCGAATGCCTCAGCTAACCTATGCTGCATGGCCTCCCTGATCCTGCAAAGCCTGCGGAAGGATCCTCGTATTCTTCGGATCAAGGAGAGGGACCATTACTGGCTGGCCACTCTCCTTGATCCACGGTACAAGGGTAAGGTTGCCGACCTTATCTTGCCATCGCAGAGGGAGCAGAGGATGAGACATCTCTGGGAGGCCTTGCAGAAAGGTCTGTGCAACGTATTCCCAGAGACTGGGAGGTTACAAACTCCTGGTTCTGGACAACGTGTTGCTGAGGCATCGGTCAGAAGGAGCGGTGGAGAAGTTGGCCGTCTGACCAATGCGTTCAGACAATTTTTTTAGTCCGCAGCACCAAGGTATGATCAGTTCCAGCAACCATCGCCAGCGTCTGATTTACATGGTGCAGGAATACCTAGGGGCAAGGTCAGACTTGGACACCTTTCCCACCGAAAATCCTCTGGCTTACTCGGTCTTGAGGATGGATCACTGGCCAGAGCTTGCACAGTATGCAATTGAGCTACTGGCCTGTCCTGCATCCAGCGTTCTTTCGGAACGCACCTTCACTGCTGCTGGTGGCTTTGTTACCGATCACAGGGTGCGCCTGTTCACCGACTCAATTGATCGACTGACCTTCATCAAGATGAATCAGTCTTGGATCACCCACAGCTACCAAGCACCTGAAGCTGATGTAACCGAATAATTTTTTTTGAAATACCACATCCCTTCAAGACTGCCTATGCTGATGCTGAGTGACTGTCCTGTTATGTTGATTGTCTATCCTCTTCCTCCCCCGCTGATATGTTGGAAGAACATTTTTGGTTCTGGGTGATGCCACCAGCCCAATTTTTCTGCCCCTGTTTAACAGGGGCGTTTAATTACAATTTTTGATTCAATGCTTTGCAGCAGGGCTCATTCTTGCACCACAACTAGAGTATATGGGAGAGTTTGTAGTGTCGTGGCACCAGCACCAGTGCCTAAGGCCCAAATTTTCAGCCCCTGTTTAACAGGGGCATGTAATTACAATTCTTGATATAATATTTCACAGGAGGGCCCGTTCCTGTGCCCACCCAGAGTAACTGTGAGGACTTATAGTGTTGTGGCACCAGCACCACAACCACCAAAGGTAAATTTTTCTACCACTGTTCAACAATGGCATGTAATTACAATTCTTGATATAACCGTTCACAGCAGGGCGCTCCAACGCCCACCAAGAGTCACTTTGAGGGCTTACAATGTTGTGGCAACACCAACACCTTGCTCCGCCATTTCTGCAGAGAATATAGGGCAGGCCCCTACTTTCAAACATCCAACTTACAAACGTCTCCTACTTGCAACGGAAGGAGACAACAGGAAGTGAGATGAAAAAAGACGGACGACAAAACAAATTATACAGGGGTGATAACCCTTCCCTATGTTTTCCAAAAAGCTTAAAAATAGATTTTTTGACTGGAGCTACACTTTAAAAATGTACCAGTTGAAAATCACAAACAGATTCTACTTAACACAACAAACCTACACAGTCCCTGTCTTGTTTGCACCGCCTGTATACTGCTGTTCTGAGTATATAGGGCCTGGGTATGGGGTTCCCCTTAATATCCGTACAAGACCCAAAGGGGTTGGTAATGGGCAGGGGGGCTACCCATGCCATTTTTCTCAATGATTTTCATCCATATTGCCGGAACCAGATATTACATTAAAATCGCAAGCAGTTTTAAATGACATTATTTCCGTTAAATGTTATTTTGTGCAGGGACTGTTCTAAACACGGGAAACACGTGGCACTTCACAGGCATACTATAGACACCCCCCAGGCACGATATTTAAAGGAATTTTTTTCACTTTAATCATCATTAAAAATCAGTGCTCCCGCCAAAACGGCCATTTTTAAAAACATTTTAGGCATTGACCCATGTCCCCTGGGGCAGGAGCCAGGTCCCCAAACCCTTTTTAGGACAGTATCTTGCATATTAGCCATTAAAATTAGCACTTTTTATTTCGAACGTTCGAGTCCAATAGACTTCAATGGGGTTCTAAAGTTCGTACGAATTTTAGGTCCGTTTGAAAGTTTTGGTGCGAACCGAACCGGGGGCTGTTCAGCTCATCCCTATCACAGACAGTCCTCAAGCGTCACCCCACTGGCCTGCTCGGTCCCTGGCTTGACACACAAGACTGCTCTGCAAGTGTCACCTCCGCTGGCTGGGTCCCTGGCTTGAGACCTTGCTGAAGTTTCCCAATTGTTCACCATCCCCGGTTGGTGAGAATACTGCTCTGGTACTTGCTTCAGCTACTCACTGTGATCTCCTGTAACAAGGCGGTTGGTCCCTTAGTGGCGACAGCTTCTCCTCTACCTCCGTCAACGACAGGTTCTTCGGACGGCAGAACCGTCACTTCTGGTTGAACTGCAAGCCGCAGTCCCAACCCTACTCTGCTCTCTTGCTTCTGGATAGACCCTTAGACAGCCTCGCAGCCAGATGTCCCCAGGATAGGTACATTTAAGAGCAACCCTGGCTAAACAGACCTAAATTTGAATAGTTTTCCAATTTCCAAAGAAAATAAAATAGAAAATAAAGGTGTAGCGGATGACATTTGGGATCAAATGTCACACGCCTGTAAATTTAGTTTTTGGCCTCAGAACAGTAAAGGTTCTGAGGGTTAATTGTGTAGGTAGGCCTTAACACCAGTCTGGCCAGGCTGTGTTTGTAAGTTCTGCCTGATCATGTGGACGGTGAGTTGCACACGACAAGCTAGAAGCAAGTCTGGTTGGATGTTTGGGTATCGGCCTTCTCTGAGCCAATCAGTGAGAGTGCCGGGCCCGCTGAGGAGTCTGGGAGGGGGTAGTTAAACGGGTGTGAGTCATGTGTTCGGGGTTCCGGAGTTGTTCGAGAGACTGTGTGGTCTGGTCTGGTTCCAGGACCGGGGTAGCCCCGTGAGGGGTCTCGGTCATGGGGTGTCCGACACCCCGCAACAGTGGCCACTGATAGACCTGCCTGGTCTGGGGTATGGATCCGTCTGTTCCTGAGTTTCGGAACCTGCTGGTCCAAGGCGCAGTAACTGAGGGAGGATTCGTCAGGTCTGTCTGCCAATCCCCCCCCTACTGATGGAGCATTGTGGATGACAATAGAACAAAAAGAAAACTTCACCTCTCCCAAAACAGCTGAAATGTAAAGACTGATCAGATCCATTAGAGATACCCTTTATTACCAAAAGTATTGGAACGCCTGCCTTTACCTTGACCTTGCTTTGTGCACAGGTCCAAATCATTTGGTGGAGGGGGGATTATGGTGTGGGGTTGTTTTTCAAGGGTTGGGCTTGGTTTGGGGTGAAGAAACTTGACTGGACTGCACAGAGTCCTGACCTTTCCCGCCCTTCCTGTCCAGGCCCCTTTTCAGTGCTCTCACATTTTGAATGACAATTACTCAGACACATTTCTCTTTGTTTCTGTTATAACATTTTCAAAATAAATAATCTTTCTTCATATTTTTAGGTAAAAATGTATTCTGTTCCATTTCTCTGGTGAAAATTCCCCAAATCGGTGTATATTATTTGTGTGAAAGTTATAGTCTACAGACTATGGGATATATTGTATATGTGAAGATTGATAAATCCTGATGTAGTGACGGCCAATCTAATTTCCTGAGGCCCTAAAATGCACTGATTGAAGCTCTGACCCCGATGTTCATTGTGTTTGTATTGTTCTTCTTGCAGACAGTGAAAACTGCATGAAATGTCCTGATGAAGAATGGCCAAATAAGAAGAAGGATCGGTGTGTTACAAAATTGGTGGAATTTCTCTCCTACACTGATGACACCATTGTTGTAGTATTTTCGGCTGTCTCCATCCTCTGTTGTCTTCTGACTGGTTTAATATTGAGGATATTTATACATTACCAGGACACCCCCATTGTTAAAGCTAATAACCGGAACCTGAGCTATCTTCTCCTGGTCTCCATCATGTTGAGCTTCCTCTGTGTCTTCTTGTTCCTCGGCCATCCAGTAGATGTGACCTGCATGCTCCGTGTCTCCTCTTTTGGTGTCATCTTCTCAGTTGCCGTCTCTTCTCTTCTTGCCAAAAGTATCATGGTGTGTATTGCTTTTAAAGCCACCAAACCTGGGAGTCCCTGGAGGAAATGGATGGGAGCCAAACTACCCAATTTTATCATTTGTGTCTTATCACTGGTTCAAGTCTTAATCTGTGTCACTTGGTTGTCTATTTCTCCTCCCTTCCAGGATCGGGACACTCACTCTTATCAGGGGAAGGTCATCATTCAGTGTAATGAGGGTTCAGTTATCGGCTTCTACTCTGTCCTGGGATATATGGGGCTTCTGGCAGCTGTGAGTTTCATTATCGCTTTTTTAGCCAGGACATTACCGGACAGTTTTAATGAAGCCAAGTTCATCACCTTCAGCATGCTGGTGTTCTGCAGTGTCTGGATTACCATGATCCCGGCCTATCTGAGCACCAGAGGGAAATACATGGTGGCTGTGGAGGTTTTTGCTCTAATAGCCTCAAGTTCTGGACTTCTTGGTTGTATATTTTTCCCAAAATGTTACATAATTCTGTTCAGACCTGACCTGAATACAAAAACATGTATCCACTAATAAGTATGGAGCAACGCTGGGTTACCAGTAGTTATAGCATTATCTCTATTATTGGTAATTGTAGTATTTTGCTAATGTATTGAGAATAAACATTATTAAAGTGGATGTAAACCCAAATTTTTTTTTTGTTTGATGTCATAATGTAGAGAATAAGATTTCCTATCATTTGAGCCCAGTCTTGCCACACAGAGTCCCCTCCTCTCCTCCCCCATCCTCTCCTCTCCCCTCCCCTCTCCTCTTCCCTCCCCTCCTCTCCCCACCTCTCCCCTCCCCTCACCTCCCCTCCCCTCCCCTCCCCTCCCTTCCCCTCCCCTTCCCTCCCCTCCCTTCCCCTCCCCTTCCCTCCCTTCCCCTCCCCTTCCCTCCCCTCCAACTCTCCCAGGATTGGCTGCCTTTACTGTGTTTTGACTGGATGTTTCTCATCATGGGGTGGGATCTACAGATCAGGGTGAGAGGAAACGTATGCTGCAGTTCGCACCAGAACTTTCCAACAGACCAAAAATTTGTGCGAACTTTAGAACCCCATTGAAGTCTATGGGACTCGAACATTTGAAATAAAAAGTGCTAATTTTAATGGCTAATATGCAAGATGTTGTCCTAAAAAGGGTTTGGGGACCCGGCTCCTCCCCCAGGGGACATGGGTCAATGCCTAAATTTTTTTTTAAACTGCTTTTTTTCCTGGAGCACTGATTTTAATGACGATTAAAGTGAAAAAAGTGAAATATTCCTTTAAATATCGTGCCTGGGGGGTGTCTATAGTATGCCTGTGAAGTGCCACATGTTTCCCGTGTTTAGAACAGTCCCTGCACAAAATGACATTTAACAGAAAAAAAGTCATTTAAAACTGCTTGCGGTTTTAATATAATATCTGGTTCAGGCAATACGGATGAAAATCATTGAGAAAAATGGCATGGGTAGCCCCCCATGCCCATTACCAGCCCTTTTAGGTCCAGTCCAAAAATCTATTTTTAAGCTTTTTGGAAAACATAGGGAAGGGTTATCACCCCTGTATAATTTTTTTTGCCGTCCATCTTTTTTCATCTCACTTCCTGTTGTCTCCTTCCATTTGCAAGTAGGAGATGTTTGTAAGTTGGATGTTTGAAAGTAGGGGCCTGCCCTATATGCTCTGCAGAAATAGGGGCCTAAGGTGTTGGTGTTGCCACAACACTCTAAGCCCTCAAAGTGACTCTTGGTGGGCTCTGGAGCTCCCTACTGTGAACGATTATATCAAGAATTGTAATTACATGCCATTGTTGAACAGTGGTAGAAAAATTGGGCCTTGGTGGTTGTGGTGGAGGTGCTGGTGCCACAACACTATAAGTCCTCACAGTTACTCTTGGTGGGCGCTGGAACGGGCCCTCCTGTGAAATATTATATCAAGAATTGTAATTACATGCCCTTGTTAAACAGGGGCTGAAAAATTGGGCCTTAGGCACTGGTGCTGGTGCCACGACACTGCAACCTCTCCCAGATACTCTAGTTGGAGTGCAGGAATGAGCCCTGCTGCAAAGCATTGCATCAAAAATTGTAATTACACTTGGGGGCGTGGCGACCGCCGAGCGAGATGGCCGCATAGAGAGGAACTCCGCTCCACACTGGGGTAATTAACAAATCCACAGTGGGCGTAACAGTGCACAGAGCACAGCGGAATCACCGGAGCATAGTGGAGAGACTCAGCGACACAATGTCAACAAGGAGGAGGCAGTCACAAGCACTTAAACTGCCGGATTTCTATCTGGCAGTCAGCAGAGGACTACAGCAAGATGGCGATGGGGGACACGGACCTTCGCAGATGCACAGCGCTCAGCCATCCATCCCGCCAGAGCAAGGTGAAACAATGCAGAGATAGGAGGGTGAGCGCAGCACAGCAGAAGATTCTGACTCCAGTGACACCCACTCCACTTGTGTCTCACCTTCGTCCAGGAGTCCTGCCAAATCTAAACCTAGGCTGGCCTGACACCGCACCTGACCTCACCGTTGTGGGCGTCTTTTTCGTCTGTCCTTTGGACCCTTGTTCTTAAGTTGTTTGGTTCACAAAGTAGGATGTTCCCCGTTGATCTCAACGGTTCTAACAAAAAAATGGAGCGGCAAAGATATCGGAAACTTTTCCTTTGTTTAGGATACAGTGGTCAAGAACTCTTAGGTTCACACCCTTTTCGCTTGGATAATCCATCTCGGACACTATCTGCATCGGTATGCGTGTTTGAAGAATTTCTACTATTCTCTTACCACCCTTTAAGCAGAACTTCAATCAACACTTCGACACAAATACCACACCATCCAAAACTCGAATCAACTTTCCGTCACTAATACCAACAATTACAGATGAACAATTATGGGTATTAGAATATTATCTATCAATGCAAGTGGTTTAAATCACCCTGCCAAACGCAGATCCCTATGGAGGGAGGCCAATCTTCACAGCGCGGACATACTGACAATACAGGAAACTCACTTTCACAAGCAAGCAACTCCAAAATGCTACCATCCGAACTTTCCTCATGTCTTTCAAGCTTCATTCACTTAAAAAAAAAGAGGTGTGATGGTAGCCATCAGAGATACAGTATCTTTTGAACTCAAAAAGTCTATAATTGACCCTGAAGGTTGATTTATAATATTGGTTTGTACAATAGATAATCTGCAGGTAACATTGGCTAATGTCTATGCTCCCAACTCGCACCAACTTAAGTTTGTTAATAAGGTCATAAGGAAAATTTCTCAGATGCGGGAGGGGAGCATACTTTTGTGTGGGGATTTTAACTGTGTCATAGATGAAAAATTGGATACCACTTCCTCGGGGAAGAGACATCCCTCTCATTTTCTTGGATCTTCTTCTTCGGGAGGAGCTATTTGACGTATGGAGGTGTTTGAATGCAAGTGAAAAATCGTTTACATTCCATTCGTCAAGACACAATTCCTATTCCAGAATAGACCTATTTTTAGCAGACAAGATGTTGCTCCAGAGAATATCCCACTCAGACATTAAAGATATAACATGGTCAGATCACGCTCCAATCTTAGTCCAAATCGAGAGTGGGAGATCCTTTGCTGCAACACTTGTGTGGAGATGCAATGATGCGGTCTTGCACGACCCTGATTCATATAAAGCGATTCTGTGTAACTTAGAAGAATATTTTAAGTTCAATGTGCCTGGAGACACTGGTATATTTAATAATTGGAATTGTCACAAAGCGTTTGCAAGGGGAATTCTGATAAAAGTGCACGCCAAAATGAAGAAATTAAGAAACGCGAAACTCACGGAAACTTTAAACATAATACGTGATCGAGAATTACGAAACCAAACCAACCCCTCCCCTAGATTAGCATCTCAACTTTCGGATTATCGACACACACTTAGCCCTTGTACACACGGTCGGAGATTCCGACAACCAAATCCGTCGGATTTTGTCCGTCGGATCTTGTCCGAAACTGTTGCATACACACGGTCGGACAAAGTTGTCGAAAAATCTGATCTTTCAGAACGTGATGACATAATTTCGTTACGATGGGACTACGTTCATGCTAGTAGCCAATAGCTTTGATGTAGGAATTTGATCTGAGCATGCGTGGCACTTTGTCCGATCGGAATTCTCTACGCATGATCGGAGTATGTCCTATCGGACCAGTTTGTCGGAAAATATTTCCAGCAAGTTGGAAAATTTGGTCCGACGGATATTCCGACGGAGACAGTCCGATGCATACCACACACAGTCGGATTATCCGACAACACAGTCCGATAGGACACATTCTGATGGATTCTCCGACCGTGTGTACAAGGGCTTAGAGAAATGCTGTGCTCTCATGAAAACTACATGAGAAAACTAAAATTAAACTATTACGCAAATAATAATAAAGCAGGTGGGACTTCTGGCTAATCCCCTTAAAGTTCAGAGATCCAAAGCCCAAAGCCAGGTATAAATCCAAAGGGGATCGGAGATTCGCTGTCCAAGGGCCTCGGCTATGGAATGCTCTACCAATCAACATCCGCCTGGAAGAAAATCACCTGGCTTTTAGGAAAAAACTCAAGACCTTCCTCTTTTAGCAGATGATCAAGCTCGCCACAGCGCCTAGAGGCGATTCAGTTTGTATTGTGCACTATACAAGTATTTCATTCATTCATTCATTCAAAGCCAAAATATCACACATATGTCACCCTAAGAGCTCTTCAAAGCTGATAAATCCCCAGGAGATAGCAGACACTTTTGCGGATTACTATTCATCCTTATATAATCTAGCAGATGACCCGGACACTGCCCAACCAGCTATTAAAGATATAGAGGAATTCTTGGCTAAACTCAGTCTCCGAAAAATCATAAGCCGCGCTAAACAAATACAAAAGCAAATACAACCAACTACTCGTGCAGTAATATTGGAATAAATGTTAGAATAAATATTATATAGGGTATAGCAACCCTATATATATATATACGTGATACAAGACACATAAGTGTTAGAATTTCAAACCCAAAGTTTCGCCACTGCAATTTAACACATACAATAAGAGTCCATGACATAAACCTATAAATACAAAAAAATATATATAAAACATAAACACCCAGTGTATAAACAATGAGTCCGTGTATAAAAACACCAAAAATAGTTGACGTGAAACTGTAAATGAAAGTCCTCTAAAAATAAACCGCAATGTTCCTAGGAATCCAAATATGGGAAGAGTTGTGTTCAATCCACCACCAACATACGATAAGATTTACTGCTTACCAGATAGACATGACCCCCCACTACAGAGGGTCACACGGGACTTTATGAAAATAGACGCCACTTCCAGCTGCGGGGGGGGGGGGGGGTTCCTCGATGTCCTCCTGGTTTCACTGCTTCAAGGAATCTTGGGAAGGAAACTCACTCCCGGACACTCAACTCAAAGGTCCAAGGAAAGGACTCAGAGCCAAGGGCATCAAAATCATAGAGGAAAAATAAAACTCAAAATAGTGTAAAACCCTTTTTTATTGTAAGGATAAAAATATAAAAATACACTTACAAGTGTGTAAAATAAAATCCGCCTTAAGTCCGTGGCGCCGGCCGGACGCACATGGACAGACCCGTTCTCCTGGAACCCGTCACAAAACCGAGGTAATAAGTAGCGTACCGCTCATCCCTACGCGTTTCGCAACAAAATTGCATCATCCAGTGCCCCTGGATGACGCACCAACTATTTTTGGTGTTTTTATACACGGACTCATTGTTTATACACTGGGTGTTTATGTTTTATATATTTTTTTTGTATTTATAGGTTTATGTCATGGACTCTTATTGTATGTGTTAAATTGCAGTGGCGAGACTTTGGGTTTGAAATTCTAACACTTATGTGTCTTGTATCACGTATATATATATAGGGTTGCTATACCCTATATAATATTTATTCTAACATTTATTCCAATATTACTGCACGAGTAGTTGGTTGTATTTGCTTTTGTATTTGTTTAGCACGGCTTATGATTTTTCGTTGACCTATTCTGCATGTATGTGACATAGTGAAGCCGCAGCTGAATATCTTCATATATAAGAGATTCATATATACTTTATATATCTCACATATTCACACATTTATTTTTCACCTTAGCGCAGTTTTTCCCCTTTTTTTCTTTAAACTCAGTCTCCCCACGCTCTCAGAAGATCACATCCACTTATTAAATACCCCTTTTTCAGCAATAGAAATAGAAAAGATCATAATGTCCTTACCCTCTGGAATAGCCCCAGGCCCAGATGGACTGACATATTTAAACAAATTCTAATACCCAATTTATTGACACGATTTAATGAAGCCCTAAACAAAGGTACATTTCCAGAAGAGATGTTAAAGGCGTATATTGTTACTATCCCCAAATCCGGTAAAATCCCCGATACACCAGCAAATTTACATCCAATATCTCTGTTGACCACGGATGTCAAAATTTATGCCAAAATGCTCGCCTTGAGACTGCATGATATTTTACCTATGTTAGTCAAACAAGATCAGTCAGGATTTACCAAAAAACGACAAGCATCTGATGCCACTAGACGTTTAGTAAACATTATACACCTAGCAGAATCACGGAAAACGCCTTCTCTGCTTCTCTCGATAGATGCAGAGAAGGCGTTTGATAGAATCCATTGGGGCTATATGAAAAGAGTCCTATGTAAATTTGGCTTTCAGGGAAATTTTCTCTCTGTGACGTTAGCCCTATATGCAAACCCATCCGCGCAAGTCCTTACATCTGGACTCGTCTCTCTAAGAAATTTAAAATAACAAACGGAACGCGCCAAGGTTGCCCGCTTTCTCCATCCATATTCAACTTAATGATGGAACCTTTGGCAGAAGCGATAAGAACTCAACCCCATATTACAGGTTTTAAAATACAACAAGATACACATGTAATAAATTTATTTGCAGATGATGTTGTTATCTTAATTCTCACAAATCCTATCATATCACTGCAGTTTGCGCATGACACTCTTACTTACTTTAGTAAACTTTCCTATTATAAAGTCAACTTCAATGGACTTAGGCATAAACCACCACACTCGATCGCATCTACAGCGTCACTTCCCGTACGCATGGGCGGAAAAGCAGATACCCTACCTAGGAATTCTTCTGACACCAAAGGTAGCACAACTAGCAGAAGCCAACATTAAGCCTTTAACAGGGAACATACGAGAATTGCTAAATCATATCACAAAAGTAGAAATGTCCTGGGTAGGAAAAATCTCGGCCTTCAAGATGTTAGCTCTCCCCAAAATACTGTACATATTTCGTATACTCTCAATCCCATTTAAAAACTCTCATATATCAGGTCTTCAAAATGCACTTAAACATTTTCTGTGGCAGGGGAAAAGGGCAAGATGCTCCCACAAACATCTTATTCAACATCGCAGAGTAGGGGGAATAGGTATGCCTGACATTAAGGACTATTATTGGGCCAATCTTCTTAACCAAATTGGGCACTGGTTTATCTCTGGTGAGACGCAACACTGGGTAATGATAGAGTCTGCTATGCTCAAAATTCCGCATCTATTACATCTTTTATTAGCAGATATATGGAAGCCAAGACCATTAGGACTTCTCTTTCCCCCACTCTACAGGCTTCGCTCATGGCCTGGAGACACTTGCAAACATGCAAAGATAGTGAAGTTCCGTGCACTGCTGTCAGGGTCCCTTTGGAAACGCTAGAAATACTCCTCCTGTACAGTTCATTTACTCCCTGGAAGGATAAAGGTATATTATGGATAGATGAACTGATGAGTCAGGGGACGGTTCACTCATTCGAATACTTACGGAGGAAGTATGAACTATCGCAATCAAGTATATACCTATATAGACAAGTTGTCTCATTTGTACATAAATATCCACCTCCCTTAATTAATGTACAGTCTAAGATTTGGAAGCTTTATATGACACCTGAACGTACAAACATAGGAATAGGTCTCTTTTATAACACATTGCAACTAAAACAAGAGTTTACTAAAACCCCACCTATGGTAGCATGGGAGGAAGATTTAGGTCAGAACTTTGAACAAAAAAAGTGGTTAGCAATGCTAAAATACAACTATACTGCCTCTCACTGTATAAATCATTGGGAACTAACCCAAAAAGTATTGGCGAGATGGTATAGGACCCCGCACCAACTGGCTAAAATGTACCCATCCCAGTCCTCGCTTTGTTGGAGGGACTGTGGAAACACAGGTTCTATCTTTCATATATTATGGAACTGCAAAAACCTACCCAGCCACTGGACAAAGATTTTTGGTATGGTAACAGAAATCACAGGTATCATAAGACCTCCTGCACCTGCATTAGCAATTCTTCATTTGGGCATTGAAGAATATCCACCAAATTACCGTACTGTAGTCATCCACATATTGACCACATCAAAACTAGTTATTGCTAGACATTGGCGTAACATTTTTGTTCCTAACCCTTCAGAAGTTGTCACCCAAGTAAATCTAAATTATCATTATGAAAGACTTTTAGCCATTAGGAAGAACTCTTGCGTAGCTTTTGACAAACAATGGAAATGCTGGAAAGATTGGTATACAAAACAAAGAGGATAAAGCAAGCGGGTTTTAGAGAATGATTACAATGAAAACCATAGTAAAATATTAGACAGTGCACTGCCTCACTAGCACAGCAAGATCCCGTGCGGGGTGCTGGTGTAGGCAGGGTGCTGTCGCAAACTACTTTAGATGGACATAGAAAGCCCATGAATCTTCATTGATATTATGGACCATTGTATCCTGGTTAGTATGTTTAGTATGCTTAAAACATTTAAGATCTTTAACATGATTACGCAATGTATACTGGTGATTTTACTAACATGTAATTTGTAACCTGCTCCATAAATTGTACTCATTGGAAAATCTTAATAAAAAACTATTTTGGAAAAAAAAAATTGTAATTACATGCTCCTGTTAAACAGGGGCTGAAAAATTGGGCCTTAGGCACTGGTTCTGGTACCACGACATTGCAACCTCTCTCATATACTCTAGTTGGAGTGCAGGAATGAGCCCTGCTGCAAAGCATTGTATCGAAAAATGTGAACAAAAGCGTCACCGCGGCAAGGAGCAGCGGTGGTGCAAAAAAGAAGAAAGTGGGACTTTAAATGAAGCTCAGGATGACACTGATGCTCTGGGGTGGCCCGAGGTCCTTGGCGCCCTGCCTTCCAGCGCACACATATTTGTAAGCCATCTTGTTTTATATGGTTTTGGGGGGCTTTATCAATCTCCCCTACCCTGACTTAGTATACTTACCTAGACAAATATTTTCTTATTGCAGATATCTTACATGTCTGCTCCGGAAGAGCGTTTTAAAGCCGCGAAACGCATCGAGCTACTGGTGTACGAGCTACACAACCACCATGATATGTGTTTATACCTCTTCTAACATATTTGGGTTCTTAAGCCTACTGACAGTGCAGATGTTATTATCTCAACTAGGGATGGCCGAACGGTTCGCCCGGCGGCCGTTTTGCAGCGAATTTCGGCTGTTCGCCGTCCGCCCGATCGGCGGACTATTGCCGCCGTTCGCCCGGCGGACTTCCGTGTTTACTGTGTAAAAAAACTTTGACCTATGATGACACATCCATCATGGGGTACAGGACAGCCAATTGAGACATTACAGCACATGGACACTTGGACATTCCACCTAACTTATAAATAGACCCGATCCGGCGGCCATTTTACATTCTTTCTTCTGTCACTATAGGGAGAGGTTGCTGTGTGGAGCAGGGAGAGTCTGCAGTGACCCAAAGCACTAGCTATTTGGTCCACAAAAGTTATTTTTAGGACTGGTATAGGTGTTAGGTGTAGTTCAGGATATAGGTTTGAGGCACTGCTGTGCTACTGATTTTTGCAGCAGCCTGTCTTGTCAATGTAGAGAGAGGGACAGGACGCTGTGTGCTGCAGGGACAGTCAGTTTAATCATTAGCTGTTACTATTAGGTCCACAAAAGTGCTATTCAAGTTATTGTTCCAGCAGCCTCTGTTTTGTCAGTTTAAATAGGGACAGGCATGAAGCTGTGTGTGAGGCAGTGAGGGACAGTCAGTTTAATCAGTAGCTGTTACTATTAGGTCCACAAAGGTTCTTTTCAGGACTGGTATGGTAATAGGCTTGTACACGTATAATATTCTTTCTTCCAAATATAGGAAGAATATTATACTTGACTGCTGCCCTTCTGCTGCAATAGTCCTTTATCAGTATAGGGACTGAGGTACAGTCTGCTAACCATTCACAACCTACTTGTTCCACAAAGGTCCTTATAAGGACTGGTAAGGTATAGGGTACTACAGTACATAGGGTTGAGTGAGGTACAGTCTGCTATTCCTTAAGGACTGGTATAGGTCCACAATACATAGGGCTGAGTTGCACTACTGCTGACTGCTGCCCTTCTGCTGCAGTGAGTCCTTTATCAGTATAGGGACGGAGGTACAGTCTGCTAATCATTCACAACCTACTTGTTCCACAGAGGTCCTTATAAGCACTGGTAAGGTCTAGGGTACTACAGTACATAGGGTTGAGTGAGGTACAGTCTGCTATTCCTTAAGGACTGGTATAGGTCCACAATACATAGGGTTGAGGTGCACTACTGCTGACTGCTGCCCTTCTGCTGCAGTAGTCCTTTATCAGTATAGGGACTGAGGTACAGTCTGATAATCATTCACAACCTACTTGTTCCACAAAGGTCCTTATAAGGACTGGTAAGGTATAGGGTACTACAGTATATAGGGTTGAGTGAGGTACAGTCTGCTATTCCTTAAGGACTGGTATAGGTCCACAATACATAGGGTTGAGGTGCACTACTGCTGACTGTTTCCCTTCTGCTGCAGTAGTCCTTTATCAGTATAGGAACTGAGGTACAGTCTGCTAATCATTCACAACCTACTTGTTCCACAAAGGTCCTTATAAGGACTGGTAAGGTATAGGGTACTACAGTATATAGGGTTGAGTGAGGTACAGTCTGCTATTCCTTAAGGACTGGTATAGGTCCACAATACATAGGGTTGAGGTGCACTACTGCTGACTGCTGCCCTACTGCTGCAGTAGTCCTTTATCAGTATAAGGACTGAGGAACAGTCTGCTAATCATTCACAACCTACTTGTTCCACAAAGGTCCTTATAAGGACTGGTAAGGTCTAGGGTACTACAGTACATAGGGTTGAGTGAGGTACAGTCTGCTATTCCTTAAGGACTGGTATAGGTCCACAATACATAGGGTTGAGGTGCACTACTGCTGACTGCTGCCCTTCTGCTGCAGTAGTCCTTTATCAGTATAAGGACTTAGAGTTTTGTCACAGGGTCATTAAAAAAATGACAAACAGAGGAAGAGGCAGGCCCTTCCGCAGGGGTGGTAGGTGTAGGGCAGGAGCAACAGGCTTGAGCCAAAGTGGGAAGTTGCAGAAGGTACGTTCAATTACTTTAAAGGATGCACCAGACTTGGTTGAGTGGCTCACTCAGCCTTACTCTTCTGCACCCTCCTCATCCTCTCGATCTGCACCCTCTTCTTCACTCTCTGCTATGTGCACCCCCAAAGACACTACCACCAACACCACCACCACCACCACATACCTTGCGCTTGAGTCACAGGAATTATTTTCCGATCAATATCAAGACATTTCTGATGCGCAGCCACTCTTGGTATTGGATCAGGAAGAGGAGGTAGCAACAACCGCCACTCAGCAGTCTGATGACAGTACCCAGATCAGCCCAAGGAGGAGGTTGGTCCCCGGTGTTGCTGCCTACTCCGAGATCTCTACTTATAGCGGTGGGGAAGGTGACGTCGATGATGATGTGTCTAGTGATGTCAGGTGGGTGCCCACAAGAGAGGAAGAGGAGGGGAGTTCAGAGGGAGATATGGACCAGCAGATAGGGAGGAGAAGCAGGAATAACTTACATTGTACAGGAGGGACAAAGCAGACTGCAAATGTATCAGGAGCGAGTCATCGACCATGTACGGTCACATCTGGCACTCCCAGGACACCGACACATGGCTCTGCAGTGTGGGCTTTTTTTAACGTGTCCGCTGCTGACAATAGCGTTGCCATCTGCAATCTTTACAGTCAACGCATTAGTCGCGGTAAGCCCAACACTCACCTAGGGACGACCGTCTTAAGAAGTCACATGAGCAGCTATCACCGAGCCCAGTGGGAGCAATGGAACACACAAAGCCACACTCCAGGCTCTCACTGTCCAGCCTTATCTTCTACTTCTCTTTCTCTTCTCTCCTCACAATTGTCCTCCACTCTGCCTACCATCACGCCAAGATCACGTTTTTCTGCAAAAAGGCAGGCTTCCGTGGGCCTAATGTTCGAGCGTAAAAAAATGATGACGCCGGATAACCCTCTTGCCCAACGGTTGACGGCTGGCTTGTCAGAACTGATAGCCCGCCAACTACTGCCATATAAACTGGTGGACTCGGAGGCCTTTCGAAAATTTGTGGCCATTGGAACACCCCAATGGAAGGTCCCAGGAAGGAAGGATTTTTCAGAGAAGGGCATCCCAGAGCTATATGGCCATGTTCAGCGGCAAGTGAATTTATCTCTGGCACACAGTGTCGGTGCCAAGATACATCTGACCACAGACACGTGGTCTAGCAAACACGGGCAGGGAAGGTATATCACTTTTACTGCCCACTGGGTGAACCTTCTGACGGCCGTCAAGCATGTAACCCGTGGCACCCATGTAGATTTGGTTTTACCGCCACAGATTGCATGCAGTCCTGGCCCTTCTCCTCCTACTCCTCCTACTCCATCCTCCTCCCTCTCCTCCTCGGCTGGCTCCTCTTTTTCCACTGCTAGCGTCTCTTCCGCTGCGCCGCCCAAGCTCCCCAGAACCTATTCGACATGCCAGTTGAGACGTTGCCATGCCGTGCTGCGTCTGTTGTGCCTGGAAGCCAAGAGCCACACTGTCCCGGCACTCCTTTCAGCTTTTCGTTCACAGGCAGATTAGTGGCTAACACCGCTCAATTTGACAGTTGGTAAAGTGGTGTGTGACAACGGTGCCAATCTGCTTAGCGCATTGAAACAGGGCAAAATCACGCACGTGCCATGCATGGCACATGTCTTAAACTTGGTCGTGCAGCGATTCGTTGTCAAATACCTTGGGGTCCAGGACATCTTGCGGCAGGCAAGGAAAATCTCGGCCCATTTCAGAAGATCTTACACGGCCATGGCTCACCTTGCTGACATTAAGCAGTGACACAATCTGCCGGTCAGACGTCTTATTTGCGATTGCCCGACGCGATGGAACTCAACCTTCTATATGCTTGATAGGCTGCTCCAGCAGAAATGTGCAGTTGTCTACCTGTATGAACTCTGCGGCAGAACAGGTTCTGGGGAGCTGGGTTTTTTTTCACCGCGCCAGTGGCTGCTCATGCGCGACGCATGCAGACTTCTGCGGCCATTTGAGGAGATCACCAAACTGGTCAGTCGCAGCCATGGAGCCATCAGTGACATGGTACCTTATGCCTTCTTTATGGAGCGTGCATTGCGTCGTGTCATTGATCAAGCTGTGGAGGAGCAGGAGCAGGAAGATGAGGAATTCCCAGGGGGGCTGCTCTATCTGAGACAAGTCAACAACAGGTGTCTGAAGAGGAGTCAGAGGAGGATGGTGCCAGGGCGGATGAGGAGGAGCAAGAAGAGCATGCTTTAAACCTTTCTGGGACCCCTGTTGTTGTGCGTGGATGGAGAGAGGAGAATGAAGAGGACGACATTATCCTGGATGATGAGCAGGAGCCAGGCCACCAAACCGCTTCCAGTTTAGTGCAAATTGGGGCCTTTATGCTCCAGTGTTTTAATAGGGACTCCTGTATAAAAAGCATAAGGGTCAAGGACCAGTACTGGGCGGCAACGTACTTAGACCCCCGGTACAAACACAAAATGGCGGAAATGTTACCACCGTCACAGAGGGCTGTCAGAATGCAGCACTTCCAGGCCTTGCTTCGAGAAATGCTGCATTCTGCTTTTGCGTGCGCTGGCAGAGGAGCAATTCCCACTCCCAGAGAAAGAGTTGCGGGTACCAATCCAACAGCGCCTGCAAGAAGAGGCTGGTTTGAAGATGTGTTGGTGACTTCGGATATGAGGTCATTCTTTCAGCCGACCCATCGACAAGTGTCATCCGGGTCCAGCATCAGGGAACGCCTAGACCATCAGGTGTCCGACTACATCGGGTTAACGGCGTGGACGCTCTGAGGAGTGATGAACCCCTGGACTACTGGGTGGGCAGGCTTGATCTCTGGCCAGAGCTTGCCCAATTTGCAATGGAACTGTTGGCTTGCCCCTCGTCCAGTGTCCTGTCCGAAAGGACGTTCAGCGCAGCAGGGGGGATCGTGACCGATAAGCGTACTCGCCTAGCTCACGACAGTGTTAACGACCTCACATTTCTAAAAATGAATGAGGCATGGATCTCGGAGGAATTCAACACATGTGACCAGTAGACCATGTATATGTCTAGAAACTATTTTTTTAATCAAGCACACAGACCTTCTTTCTTCATTTGGCTCACTTCCTTGTCCAAAAAAAGCACACCGTACTATATGCCCGTACCCTCCTGTTTGAAGAGGTTGAGCGGTGTCATATTTCTACTGGGGCTGCTTATTATGAGGGGCTCCCACCATCCCTGTGCTGACTTCCTCCTGGGGCTGCTTATTATGAGGGGCTCCCACCATCCCTGTGCTATACTGACATCCTCCTGGGGCTGCTTATTATGAGGGGCTCCCACCATCCCTGTGCTGTGCAGACTTCCTCCTGGGGCTGTACCTCTGCTGTGCATATTATGAGGGGCTCCCACCATCCCTGTGCTATGCTCATTATGAGGGGCTCCCACCATCCCTGTGCTGTGCTGACTTTCTCCTGGGGATGCTTACGGTGCAGGTGTCAGTGCTCTCTATCACGGTGCTGGTGTCAGATCACTCTATCATGGTGCAGGTGTCATTGCTGTATGTCACGCTGCTGATGTCAGTGCTCTCTATCACGGTGCTGCTGTCAGTGCTGTATATCGCGGTGCTGGTGTCAGTGCTTTATGTCACGCTGCTGATGTCAGTGCTCTCTATCACGGTGCTGGTGTCAGATCACTCTATCACGGTGCAGGTGTCATTGCTGTATGTCACGCTGCTGATGTCAGTGCTCTCTGTCACAGTGCTGCTGTCAGTGCTGTATATCATGGTGCTGGTGTCAGTGCTTTATGTCCCGCTGCTGATGTCAGTGCTCTCTATCACGGTGCTGGTGTCAGATGACTCTATCACGGTGCAGGTGTCATTGCTGTATGTCACGCTGCTGATGTCAGTCCTCTCTATCACGGTGCTGCTGTCAGTGCTGTATATCACGGTGCTGGTGTCAGTGCTTTATGTCACGTTGCTGATGTCAGTGCTCTCTATCACGGTGCTAGTGTCAGATGACTCTATCACGGTGCAGGTGTCATTGCTGTATGTCACGCTGCTGATGTCAGTGCTCTTTATCATGGTGCTGCTGTCAGTGCTGTATATAACGGTGCTGGTGTCAGTGCTTTATGTCACGCTGCTGATGTCAGTGCTCTCTATCACGGTGCTGGTGTCAGATGACTCTATCACGGTGCAGGTGTCATTGCTGTATGTCACGCTGCTGATGTCAGTGCTCTCTATCACAGTGCTGCTGTCAGTGCTGTATATCACGGTGCTGATGTGAGTGCTTTATGTCACGCTGCTGATGTCAGTGCTCTCTATCACGGTGCTGCTGTCAGATGACTCCATCACGGTGCAGGTGTCATTGCTGTATGTCACGCTGCTGGTGATCATCTCCTGCACCCTCTTCTTTGCCTACCCTGATCTTCCCTCTCCTCCATTGCCTTCATGCGCTCCACAGTCCTGAATTGTCACAACAATTTCACATATAAAAAAAGAATGCTTGTAGTTGTCGATCCCAAATTCACCTCATACATGTGTTATGTCATTGGCCATGTGGTGGGACTATGTTTGCACAGCTAGTAATTATTTTGTGGCTGCAAATTTGACCTGTAGGTTTGCAAAGTTCGCCTCCCATTGAAGTCAATGGGGCCCGCCACGAACGTTACGGTTCGCGAACTATCGTTCGCGAAACGTCCCGTCGGAAGTTCGTCCATCACTAATCTTGGATGCATACAGGCTTTTGAATCGGACCGTGTCTTCCAGGTGTCATTGTGGATGGTGGACAGGACAGGAACACCGATCGGTCTCCTTCCCCAGTCAGTCCCATCCCCCCCACAGTTGGAACACACAGCGAGGGAACACATTTAACCCCTTAACTGCCCCCTAGTGTTAACCCCTTCCCTGTCAGTGACATTTATATAGTAATCAGTGGCTATTTATAGCTCTGATCGCTGTATAAATGTCATTGGTCCCAAAATAGTGTCAAAAGTGTCCGTTGTGTCCGCCATAATGTCGCAGTCATGATAAAAATCGCAGATCGCCGCCTTTACTAATAAAAAAAAATTAATAATAAAAATGCCATAAAACTATCCCCTATTTTGTAGACGCTATAACTTTTGTGCAAACCAATCAATATACGCTTAATGCGTTTTTTTTTTATACCAAAAATATGTAGAAGAATACGTATCGGCCTAAACTAAGGGGGAAAAAAAAGTCTTTGATTTTTAAATTTGGATATTTATTATAGAAAATAGTAAAAAATATTGTGTTTTTTTTTTAAATTAGCGCTCTTTTTTATTTTATAGTGCAAAAATTTAAACCGTAGAGGTGATCAAATACCACCAAAAGAAATCTCTATTTGTGGGGAAAAAAATTACGTCAATTTTGTTTGGGTACAGCGTTGCACGACTGTGCAATTGTCAGTTAAATTGACGCAGTGCTGAAGTGCAAAAAATGGCCTGGTCAGGAAGGGGGTAAATCTTTCCGGGGCTGAAGTGGTTAAGACTCTCCCACTGGCCATGTCCATTGTTCTCAATGGTGCACTATGTATGGTGCAGGTCATCATCTCCCTGGTAGTGATCCCAGTGCTGGACAGTGGAACCTTGGATTATGAGCCTAATCCGTTCCAGGAGAATGTTTATAATCCAAAGCACTCGCATATCAAAGCGAATTTCCTCATAGAAGTCTTTGGAAACAAAGATAATTCGTTCTGCATTGATGTATATTACATGAAATACCTCATGTGGCCAGAGGTTGGGGGGCACCGGAGAGCCTCGTAAATACTCTGGGACAGCTCGGCTGAACTCGGAAAGCCTCGGAAAGGCCTGGAAACACTCGGAAACGGAGTATTTCTGAGTGTTTCAGAGTATTTCCGAGTCATTCCGAGTATTTCCAAATGGCGCCGAACCGCTCCGAGTGTCCCCGACGCCCCCGCACCTCTGGCCGAATGTGGTACTGCACCACCCATTAGCTTGAATTCTGCTCGTTTTACGAGACAACACTCGCAAACAGAGTCAAAAAAGTTGCTTGTCTTTCAAAACGCTCGTTAACCGTGTTACTCGTAAACCAAGGTTCCACTGTATTTTGCCCAGTTGCCCCATGATGCTGTTAAGGTGGCACTGCCCATGAAAGACTCCTGGTGCCTTTACTGGGTCACCAGCTCTAAGTTTCCTGACACTCTGCATGTCGCTGCGCTTGGTGTCCCTCCCCTTCGCATGGGTATGTCCACATTTATGTCACATAAAAAAAGATGGCTGTCTGGGGGCCCTAATATCTTCTATTGCCCGGGGGCCCCCATGAGTTGTCAGTCCGCCCCTGGTCCGTAGGGTTCAATATTGAGTTGGCTCACCCTTTGCAGCTATAACAGATTCAACTCTTCTGGGAAGGCCGTCCACAAGGTTTAGGAGGGTGTCTATGGGAATGTTTGACCATTCTTCCAAAAGAGCATTTGTGAGGTCAGGCACTGATGTTGGATGAGAAGGCCTGGCTCGCATTCTACACTCTAATTCAGGGATCTGTTATTAGCGGACCTCCAGCAGTTGCAAAACTACAAATCCCATCATGCCTCTGCCTCTGGGTGTCGTGCTTGTGGCTGTCAGAGTCATGGGAATTATAGTTCTGCAACAGCTGGAGGTCCGCGAATTGCAAGTCCCTGCTCTAATTCATCCCAAACGTGTTCTATCACGTGAGGTCAGGACTCTGTGCAGGCCAGTCAAGTTCCTCCACCCCAAACTCGCTCATCCATGTCTTTATGGACCTTGCTTTGTGCACTGGTGCTCAGTCATGTTGGAACAGGAAGGGGCCGTCCCCAAACTGTTCCAACAAAGTTGGGAGCATGAAATTGTCTGGAATGTCTTGGTATGCTGACGCCTTAAGAGTTCCCTTCACTGGAACTAAGGGGCCAAGACCAGCCCCTGAAAAACAACCCCCCACACCATGATCCCCCCTCCACCAAATGATTTGGACCAGTGCACAAAGCAAGGTCCATAAAGACATGGATGAGCGAGTTTGGGGTGGAAGAACTTGACTGGCC